>NW_021940737.1:1146990-1299119 GCF_001715985.3 Manacus vitellinus | reverse complement strand
TCTCCAGGCTGAACAGCCCCAGCTCCCTCAGCCTCTCCTAAGGATAAAGCCAACACCTAGTCAGGCTCCACAGGTGTCACCTTCAAAGTCAATGTTGTGTCCACGTTGAGATCTCCCTGCTCACCCAGATCAGGGTTCTGAGCAGAAACAGGGCCAGATGCTGGCATTTCCCGGTGTCAGCAGATGCTGTTTATTAAAGACAGCGTCGGAATGAGCTCCCCGAGTTTGAATTTCATAAAGTTTGTTAAGGAAACATTTTTTGAAAAGAGAGAGAGAAACTGTGTCCTAATGATGTTCACATGTTTCCCCAAAGAACGAAAGCTGATCCGTGCAGGCGTCGAAAACATTACATTCTAATTTCATTAAAGGGGGGGAGGGCACCCAGAAAAAGCACAAAAGTAAATGCTGTTGACCTCCCTGACAAGAGGCTGAAAAGGAACCTGCTCTGGGAAGCCAAGACTTTTTGCCTCTGCAACAACTGGGTAGGTGATGGCTGCCTTGGAAAATTTATGGGATGGTTTTATTTATAGCAGATGTCTTCTGAAAGCAAACAGTTTGGTTTTATGCTACACAAATCTTATGCATAATTACACAACGTGGCATGGAGGTTCGGTAATGCTGCAAATATCAACATAATTTTCTAAAATCCATTATGAATCAAAAGAGAAAAAAATGTCCTGATACTGATCTAAAGCTCGAAGATAAAAAGGTTAATCAAAACAAGACTTTTGCCTTTGCTTTCTAGGAACTTGTTGTTTTAAGAGGAAAAGGTAAAAGTTGAAACTGTGTATGAAGCCCACTAATTAAATTATCATTTACCCCAAATGAGTCTGGCAGTTCCAATAAAGATGATCAGATTCCAAAAAGTAGTATGAGTAGTTATGGTCCTGGATTTCTAACCCAAGAGTTTATTTTGGATTTGTAACTTTTTCTCAAGCATGGAAATAGTCCTACTTGCACCTCTTGCCTTACCTAAGTGAAACAAGTTCAAATCATGAATTCCATTTTCTTAGTGGAGCCCATGTGATAAACTTCTTATCTATTTAAGCTGTGGAGTTTTCTCTCCTGAGCAGGCACTGCTGAGCTGCATCTTGCAGGAATTGCATCATCCCAAGCCAACTAAAAGAATCAAGAACAGTTAAATAGATATTGTAGTCCCATGGAAAAGTTTTATGAATAGAGAGGATGACTGAAGAGGAAGCATCACCTTTCAGCATCAAAACTTTAATTTCCCATGTTAAACGCTTTCCAGTTTCAAAGATAAAACTTGATCCTTCGAGCCCTTGGATGTGAACAAAACTGCTGTTGATGGGGTGTTTGCTTCCCTCATTTTTTCCCCTAATTAGCAAAGTTCAAGGTGGAAATTAATGAATTTTTTGAAAATGAAATAAAAATGGACAGAAGCAATACATCTGTGAATTTGCTGCTCATTATGCATGGTTTGTAAGAATGCATATTTCAAAAAGGAAGTCATTGAAGTAATTCTGCTGCTCTGTTTTGCAGGTCTTCGTGACAGTTTAAGCAATAAAATGGTTTAATCTCTCCGGATTGCAAAAACAGAAACCCCTGACAAGGACAGGAGATTGGCAGAATTCATAATAATATATTTTTCCTTATGTCACATGTTTGTGATTTCAAGGACATGATTCCCAGTGACCCCATTGTAATGTTGTGTAGGCATTGTTCTACACTGATTTGCATTAATATCTACAGAAGAGTTTTCCTCTCTCAGTACTGCTTCAGAGGGTATGCTTGTCATTAAAATTCTGGTCACAGATGTGGGTTAAAATATCTCTAACCTTTACAAATGTATTATGTGGCACTACTGACATAGCTTTTATTGCAGATAAAATCTATAACAAATCCTGTGTGTGACAGGAGAGGAACATGATTTTGTATTAAACTCAGATGATAGAGATGCATTCCTTGCTTGTACTTTTAAAATGCTTTGGATATAGTAACAATGAGTTAGGTTTTCTACTCCATTGCTGTTTGAAAGACATTAAATCTATTCTTTTTTTTTTTTCTCTGCTTTGGTACTTTAATAAATTTTTCTTAAACTGTCTTTCGGAAGAGGACATAAAGTAATGGAAATATTTCAACTCACTTCCAATCTTGGCTGAATCCATCAGAAGTAAACAAGAAATCAGTTTATTAGGATGGACTACCTAACATCCATCACTGAAAATCTTTTATAAGCTACACTGAACACAGACCATGATCCTCCACTTCTGCTTCCTGACTTGGGTTGGTATTCACGTGCCTAAAAGGGTCTCACATTAATGTATTTATTTTCCAAGTGCTTTTTGCACCTCTCACTGTATAAGCAATATTTTGAGCAGCACATTGACTTGCCCACACATGCCATAGGAAGGTGGTGCTTCCCCCCTTGTTTTACTCACAGCATTGTAATCCTGGATGGTTTTACACCAGTTCCCCAAGTGAAGGCCTGCATTTAAACTAGTGTTTAACAGATGTTATTCCCTCATATTTTTCTTCTGCAACAAAAGTACCTTTTTTTTACTTATACCATCTGAGTATGATCCCACCCTTGTTGCAAAACAATGGTTTCCACTGGCTAAGGTAACAGTTTCCTTTGCTGGTTATGTTGGCATTATTCTGTTTTTAAGGTAAATAGGGTCATACCAGGTGATTGTTGCTTCTTCATCTACCAGGGTGGACTCACAAAATATATTTGAACCTCATATTTACTGCTGGAAAGACCAATATCTGTGTTCATGGATGACCTCCAACCACAATATGTTTTCTTTGGGAAAAGGAATTGGAAGAGGGGGGAAATTTAACCAAATAATAAATTAAATTAAATGAACTGATAGTGGTTCTGGCATCTTTAGTTTCTCCCCCAGGAAGCAGGGTGCAACACAAGGGTGCAGGAAGTGGCTGGGGCAGGAGGGGCAGTTCTGAGGTGAAATCCAGTGCCAAGGCTCGTCAGAGGAGCCCAAACAGGGGGGTGGGCTGGAGAAAGGCTCATAAGGGGCAAGGAGTATTTCATTCAGATGCTGTCAGACCTCTGGATCTTTGATTCTCAAGCACTTCTCTCTCCTTGTAGAGTCCTTGGATAAAGGATCTTGGATATCCAGGAGCAGTCCAGGGTTATGGAGTAGTTCATTACACATTCAGGGAGGAATAAACTCTTTGCAAAGTTTCCACAGTTGTCTACAGACCCTTGGAGAAAGCAGTCTGTACTGACAGCAAGGAAGACAGAGAGGAAATCACACAAAGTTTTGTTATTCAGCAATGTTTGGTGATGAAAGGGCGTGAGGAAGAGAACCAGACAAGAAGCAATGAGATGGTGGCGTGGGAAGTTACGGAATTACTGAATTTTAAACGGGATGAGGGGTGGGATTGGGCTGATGGAGGTGACACACTCTTGAATTTGAAGGCTTCCAATGTCTTTTTCCCTACAGGAGGGAGGTATTTTGAAAAGGAACTCTCAGTCTGTGGTGTGCCACCAATATTTGCTGTTCAGCACTGAGAGTGTGGAGGGTGCAGCAGAGGGTGCACTCAGTGACTTGCTTCCTCCTCTGCAAGAGTGAGAATTCAAATCAAGAGCTCTCCAATTATTTCAGTGTTTCAATTGTCTAACTGATGAGAGTTTTCAACCCCTCTGAACTCAGATCAATAATGTAGCTGGAGAGCTGAAAAACAAAATCTTTGAAAAATGAAGTATTTGACCAGTGATAGCAGTGAAATGTTTCTCTTGAGAACTGCAAGAATGTGAGGGGCTGCTTGATGGAAAGAGGGTTATGTAGATAAAAGGTCCCCACCCCTGCTCCTGAATTTTCCCTGTAATTCACTTACTTAATAAGATTATGGGAACAGATACCATTTTTTTGTTTTGTTGTTTTAAAGTTGTTTAATTTAGTCATGATGCTAAATCATTTCCAGAATTCTTCATGGAGTAAAGTAATTTGAGATGTGTAGACAATACTTGTTGAGGCCTTTTCTAAATACCAAATTTCCCTACCTATAGACAGGGAATAATGATGCTAATGATCTATTTTTTCAAAAAATTCTCAAGTTTGAGAAATTCCAAAGAAAAGTGTTCTATGAAAGGTGTACATACATAACATTTGTATTACAATACATTCCCAAACAATCTATTTATGTACACATACATAATATAATAATAAACTCCCTGATATTATTTCAAAATATATTTTATTAACTATATTATTCATATAACATTTTAACATCAACACCAAAAACCTGATGAGAAATGCTCAAAGGTTTCCAATTAAAGTTGTTCACTTTTTGTCAGGTTCTAACACCACTGACAGCAATTTCATAAAGATGTTAATGAATTTTACACAATAGTCACGAGTATGAATGTCTTTCTCATCAAATAAGATGTAAAAGATTCTGGCCAGAAAAGAGTAACTGAGTTTGAAAAAATGTTAAAACTTTTTTTAAAATGTTCTCTCCATTTCTGAGGGAACAATTTGGAGTTTGCATGGGAGAAAGCTGATAGCACTTGATCATACTGTAAATTCTATCATTCTTCTGGTAGTATACTTCTACTGAAAGAGGAGAGGGAATTTGCCTTGCTTTAATGCCTTCTTCAGGGGTACTGAACAGACATGGATACATTTGAAAAGGAATTCTAAAATTGTGTGGCAAGGAAGATAGAAATAGCTATAAATAAAATTCCAAGGCATTTCAGTCTTAGCTCTCATTAAATGAAAAAAAGTCATAAACAACCACAATAAAAACTATTTTTATTCCATTTTGGTCTGGTAGAAGCGACTGCAGGAAAAATATGACTGAATTTCTATTTTTGGCAAAACAATAATTTTTTTTCTTAATTATGACAGATATTTTTGTTCCATTTTCCAGCTGATTTTCAGTAACCTCTTCCCTTTACGTAGAGTCTGTCTTTAGAGCTGCAAGAACAAATTGAGCCTGATTCAGATGTGTGACACCCCACTGAAGTCAGCAGAGCTGCCTCCCCACGTCACAGGTTTTTCTCTGCATCCCTCTATCTGTCCTATAAAGTCATGTCAGCGTGACTCAGGATGAATAAGCTCTCAGCACAGGCCAGAGAAATACAGTATTTCCTTGTATTTCTCCATAATTACCCCAGGAAATACTTGGAATAGAACAAATATTGAGTTTAGCCAACTGCCAGAGGCAGCCTTGGTGGTTTTGGATAGACCTGTGACAGGTTGCATGTGGTTCATCTTTTGGTTCCCTTCTCTCCCACGCAAGTGTAACAGCTTTTATTGATGCAATTGTTCCCACTAAACCCCAAATGGGCTTTAGGGGTCCCTTGGAGGGTGAGGGGTGATGCACAAAGGCTGAGTCCACGTGCACGCCTCTGTCTCCCAGGGTTTGTTTTGGGGCAGGTGATATTTATACTCCCCAGAATTCTTTCTTTTGCAAAAGTGGGACCTGGCTGCCTGTGACAGCAATCCCTGTCATCATCATGGAACAAATTATGTCCCCTCTCCATGCATCCAAGTGTTCCCCTCCTGTCCCAACCTTTCCTCAGCAGTCAACGCTCCAGGCTGGGATTCCTCCCAAACCAGATTTTTTAAAACTTCAAATTCTTTTTTAAAAAAAAAATAGAACTTGGTAAAGTTCCTGCACTGTGAGTTTTGGAGCTAAACACGCTAAAGTAGCAAAGACCTGCTTACAGCTCTAGATGAGGGAAAGCATCAGGGGTTTGTGACTTCAGCCCCAGCCAGGACTGGCAGAGGAGAGAGCTCCCCTACGTGCTCTCCAGAGCTTGGAAGAGCCCCCAGATATGACAGGACTGAACCTGCCCTCAGCCTCTTTCAGCTGCTCAGAACTCTCCTAAAAGACAGAGCATCTTTGACAATCCCACCCCAAAAAACCCAAATCGTGTTTGCAGTGATAAATATATCTGAGGGTTCTAGATGGCAACAAATGGACATCATCCTGCTCACCCCTTCCCAGGATTTTCCAAGGAGGTGACATGTTTGCATAAATCAGACCTGCTGAATAAAGTAATAAAATCATTATTGCCAAATTATAAAACCTGGCACTGTAATAAAATCATTAATATTAATAACAGGACAAAGCACACAACAAGGTGTCACGAGAGAGTGGCACAGTAAGGAGGAGCTGGGTGAGCTTTCCACTCTTCATGGAGTAATTTCTTTGCATTACATAACCCAGTGGAAAAGGGCAAAGTGATTGCTTAAATTCAATCTTCAATATTGCTTCTCTGCAAAAATAAATGCGATGAATTAAAAAGTAAGACTTGCATGAAGAATAGGTTTGCCAGAATTCTTGAGCAAACAGAAAGCGAGCCTAGAAAGATTTCTTTAAAGACCCATTTGCTGATTTGTTTGACCTTATTAGCTCTCCTTTAGCAATTTCCTTGATTTTTGCCCATCAGCCCTCAGTTTCAAATCAGCTTGTATTCAGACTTAAAGGGAATATAGTTTGGTAGTATGCAAATCAGTTTTAATGAAAAAGAGCTTTCCAAGGGCAGCAAGAGAACTGAAAAGTTTAATTCATCCAGGTGCTGCCTAAACTGTTTTCATTCAATTCTGAAAGGGAGAAGAGGATTTGGGTTGCTAAAACAAGAAAACGAGAAGTGAGAGGAAGTAATAAAAACACTTCGGGAGACAGGAGTCCCTGAGAGACAAACAAACAAACAAACAATCAAAATTAAAAAGTGGTAGTTAGATTTTCTATTCAATTCTTAAAACAATGTCATTGTAGACATCCAATTGTCACTAACTGTGATGGTAAATGGTGTCAACATCCATTGGCTGCTTGTGAAAAAGATCCCAAAATAATTCATCTTTGACCCTGCAATCCCAGCACTGCTCCTGATCCTCAGCTGGAATAAAAGACCACAGATCCATTTAATTAATCCATCTCCTCTAGAAACTTGCTGCTGCTGCTTCCCAGGTGGAGGAGTTCTAGGTCCTGCCTGCTTTAGGTGACCTGACTGCTCTTTGAAGGAATTGCTTACCTCTCTCTCCTTCTTGAATATACAGATGGTTAGAAAGATGAGGCTCCTAACTTTGTATTTTAATTGAGTTTTTAATGCTGGGGTTTATTAATATGTTCCAGGATTAGCCAGAAAGTAAAATTCTTGATCTTAAAAAATATATTTTTATTTACATCCTTGACATTAATCTCATTAAATGTTAGAATCACAGAATCATAGAATGGCTTGGGTTGGAAGGCAATCATCATTCCAACTCCCCTGCCATGTGCAGGAACAGCTTCCACTAGACCAGGTTGCTCAAAGCTGTCCTTGAACACTTCCAGGGATGGGAAATCCCCACCTTCTCTGGGCAGCTTCTCCCTGGAGCCTGCTCTGCTCCAGGCTGGATAGCCCAACTCTCTCAACCTGTCTGCATAAGAGGTGCTCCAGCCCTCTGATCATCCCTGTGACCTCCTCTGGACTCAAAAGATCCTTATACAGGGACCCCAGAGCTGGTTAATTTTAATGCCTGTGAAGCTGCTGTTTAAAGATTAATGTTATGTACTGCACACATAACATACATTCAGTTACACTGAATTACTAGAGAGAGAAAATAGGAAACCAAACAATCCCTAAACCTTTCAGGAATCAAGGTATGAGATGGGAACATCCTCAGCTGAGTGATGGTTCAGACTGAGAGGGAATTCTCAGCCATCCAGCACAGCCCTCGAAGCATTGCAGCAATTAAAGGCAGGAACACTGATGGATTTACAGAGAGAAGAGACACTTGATCTTTTACAATGACAATAGACTAACTCTTTTGTCTTGTTTGATGACATTATACTCATAAGACACAAGTGGAAGGTGCCCCAAGTAGCTTTGAAAGTGCAGCTCCACTCACATGAAAACTCACTGCTGGCTCTGCTTGGTGGGGTTTAACAGAAGTGGTTTTTTGCAGTTGCCCATTCAGAAAAAAAAAGTGACAGAGCTGTGCCCAATGTTACACTGTAATATCAAGCAATGCAATCAGATATGATGATTACAGTATTAAAGGACTCACTGAATTCTGATAAAAAATCTGGAATACTAGTAGTAGATAGCACTTCTAAAATAGAAGGCTTCTGAAACTTGTGCTAATCATGGGAAAAGAGAATCTCACATTAAACAAATCAAATGTCTTGCAATTTTTATTTACCATTCGTCAGTTCACGTGCTGGTTTTTAGTTCTTTATTGCTGAACACATTTATGTGCATGCAAATTTTCACTTATGCAACTAAAACAGAAAAACTTCAGACACTTTAGAAATTTAATATAATAGTTGCGAGGAGTAGCTGGCTCTCTGAGGTGGATAATAAAGATAGAATAGTTACATGAAAAGAAAATCAAAATCTAATTTTTTTTTATTTTCAAAGAATTAAAAAAATAGGTGTGTTTAATTTCCAGAGATATTTGCAATATTTATTTTCAATTTGCTTTTAAAAAATATTGGAAAGTGGATAAGAATAAAACTATTAATAGAATAAACTTTCCGATATTGCCTTTTCTGCCTCTGCAGTTACAATGTTTATGGGTGGAGTTGTTATTTGGAAGTCTATGGTATTACACCTAATTCTGTCACCTGGTGTTTGTGGTAGTTTTGGTTTCCCTGTGTGGTGTTCCTCAGAGCCCTTGTTGATGCTCAGAGCCTCACAAGATATAAAACTGTTTCTCAGGGTCAGTCAACATGATTATGCATAACATGGTGTCTATGTGAAGGCATTCTACCTTTAATATGGAGTTATATATACTGTGTCATTTTATTTTATTTCTTCTCTCCCATCTTTTCTCGCTTTCTCTATTCCACACTTTGCTTTCTACCATTACTTAATTTTACTGAACTATATTAAAAATCTTTTGATACAATTATTCCTGTTTAACCAATGAAACTTAATGAATCTCCTGTTTGACCATTTCTTGTCTTAGTCTGGTTAAAAACTGTGGTTTGTTTCCTTTTGAAAAGCAGAGTAACAGGCTGGCACCAGAAATGTGTTGAGGCCATTTACATGCAGATGATCTGCTGTCCTGTTTCTTTCACTGGGTGCCATAAATTAGCATTCAAATTTTGCTACACTTTTGTCAGGTTGTTGTTTTTTTTTTATTCATTTCATATGTATTTAATCCCACATCAGCCTCAGTTGTTCTGCAATATGGGCCATATTGCAACAGCTTTTTGGCTGCCACTGATGATTTTCACATTCCTTTAGTGTGAGGTTTTAATTCTGCTAACACTTTTGTTAATGAAATACATTTCACTTAATGGAATTAAATGCATAGCCTGTCTATTGCTCATTACACTACACAGTCTTAAGAGTCCAGATTTAAATTTCACCCTTCTTCCATAAAGATTATCCATCACATTTTGGCCTAACAGGCACTCTGTGCTTTGTATAAAGTGTGGGAAAGCTGTCATTACAAGTAAAATACCAGCAATTACTTCGATGTTCTCTGGAATGTTTTATTTTATTCCTTTTTTCTTCTGTTACTAAATATGTTTGAAATGCATTTTCTGTCATTTCTTTGTGTGGGGTTTAGAAGGCTGAAATAGCAATTTGATCACCTACGACATCACAGGTAAACCTCCAACTGTTCAGAACATCAGTTTTTCCATTTTTTTATAGGTATTATGAAACTACTTCAGAGATTGTGTCTAAACTAAGGAAAACCTCATACATGTCTACAAGCATACAGGAGAACTAAAGTCATACAGGAATTTACCAGTGAAATAGTTTCTCACCAGGCACCAACTTTCCTTTTTTCACAGATTGCACATTTTGTGAAAAACCTATGGAACGCTTTTTTTTTTCAATTCAATTTTTGTTGGGATGTGGATTCTCACCTTCTGAGTGGATTGGGCTAGGGGTGAATTCCACATGTACGACCCAATAGCTCCTTGGTGGGTTAAATCTGAGCCTCCTCCAGGTTAAAAAAAATTTGAAGGTTGGAGGCTGTTCAGCCAGGTTGTTTCTGAGGTGATTAGTTTTTGTCTTTTATGAAGATTTTGTTACAAGCTGGGGTAAGAAAAGAAAAACCTTTGGAAATTTCAGGTTCCTTCAGGTGGGATTCTTTTCTAATTGGATTCTTTGCTGTCTTGGACCAGCAGAATTTGCAATTCTCTGCAGAATAGACCCTTTGGACTTACAGCAGATAGTTGAAAAGCAGGGCATCTGCCTCACAGGATTAAGAGAGTATTGTTTCTTTGTTTAATTTAATAGAGGTTTAATTTAATTTAATAGGGGTTTCAATGGATTTAAATTAATAGAAGTACCTTTTTTTATTGTTTCTAGACTCTACAGCTTTTGAATGAATATTACATTCCTGTCCCCCCCTTTGCTATTCTCAGTGAGTTTATCTGAAGCAGAACAGTGAATATCTTGCCTGTAGTTACATGCATGACACAGGAAAAACAAGGTGCCAAACTCCCAGGCAGCTGCACTGCTGCTGCATCTCATTTCTTCACCTCCACAAAAAGACCTGGGAGGGATCAAAGGTTTCCTTAGAGCCTTCCTTGGCATCCACAACACTTTGTCAAAGGTTCTCCACTTTAACAAAGCAGCTTTTCTCAATGAAACTTCTTCAGCCAGAAAATCTCTGAACTGGCTTGGCCTCCTTCAAAGGCTTCATTTAGAGGGTCACCAAGGATCTGGTTTCCTCTGCTTTTCTCCTTGGGAAACCAGATCATAGGCTCTTCTTTCTGGAATTAATCAGCTTCGGCTCTGATGAAAGCACTTCCAGTAGAACCTTTTGATATTGATTATTTGGAATGTTTGGGGTTTAGTTGCAGTTTGCAAATGCATTTATGGTAAGTTATGAGAAATCCAGGAGCTCCTTCTTTATCTGAGTGTGCTTGGTTGCTGACCATGTTCACATCTTGGGATGGGATATAAGCAATTTTGGGAATATATTGGGAATGGGAATAAGCAAAAATAGCACCAACAGCAATCACATTGGTGCTTTTGCATGTTAATCTGACTTTGTGGGTACTGAGCTATATCTGCTGGACTTTCCTTTCTGGGCTGTGGCAATGTCCTATCAACGTGATAGCCAGTTGTTAGAATGTATTTGGCTTTTCTGCTGTTATAACCATGATTGGTTCTTTTCTGCTTTTTCCATTGTCTAATCAACAGAGAATTGTTAACAGGGTGTACAATTGCAGAGCAGGGTTGTTCAGGTGGATTTAAATAAATCAAAGGGCCCTCTTTTATACGTGAATCAAAATCAAGCCTCTTGTAAACTTAAAAAAAACCTCTTTTTTGAATTTCTTTGTCCATTTTCTCTGATCTTTTCTTCATCCTTCACTTTCTCTGCCTGACTTGCTCTGTGATCTCAGTCATGCTCAAAGTTAATATCCTTTTCTCACTTCTTTTGCTCCAGCAACATTTTCCTGGTAAACTGCACCCTTGTCTTTTCCTGCTAAGATTATCTTGTTCCTTTCTGTGTTCCTTTTTCTTTTTCTCAGTTATCTTGGGTGGATGGAGTGCCTTACAAACGCTGTCCCGGATGCTCAAATAATTGTTATATCTATGACATAATCTTTCCTTATCAGACAGGTTTCAAAATGAAGAGTGGAAGTGGGAAGAATGCACAGTGCATCTCCAGACAGCACGTTCTGAAGCCTGACAGACACACCATTGAGTCTGCTCGAGTCTTCAGCAGCCCCACAGACACTGATTGGCACTAAAAAGGGGGAGGGAGAAGACACATGACAGGTCACCAAGTTCAGTGGAGTACACTACAGACACAGAACAAAAGGCAAGGGATCTCTCAAGTCTAGTCTTCTAATTGCACAGGCAACCAAGTGAGAGGGCATCTTTAATAGAAGAATCAATCTCAATTAAAATGCAGTTAATTTGGGTTTTTTTACCCCTACTACAGCTGTTGGGTGTCCGGAAAATTCACTTTTCTGATGGTTGGAATCATCTCCGCTTTTCTTATCTGAGCATGAGCTGCTTTTCCATTTGTCAGCCTTGTCCTGTAGCTCTGTTTGGCTGGTTTTCAGTCTGGTGTCTAATAAATACATTTACACACAACAGTCATATCCCCTTTCAGCTTTTTGCTGAGTCAGACAAAAGCAGCAAAGCATTTCCCTCTCCTCCCTGAGTGGTGGCTCTCCAGTCTGCAGCCACTGCAGTTGTACCTCTCTGCAGTTATTCCAGGTTTAGCATATTTTCTTGACATCCAGTGCAAAGACTGCACACAGAATTTCAGATAAGACCACGCTCCCAGGTCTTTAAATGGCATGAATATTTCTTTTTTTATTACAGAGAAATACAGTACTATATTTCATGTGTGCATCTACAATATTCAGGCACGCGTATTTGATGTAATAAAAAAACCCCACTGCTACTTTTTTTGTAACAACATTTTTTTTTCTAGCTCAATGGAAACTCTAGATTTCATACTTCTGCTCTTCATGCCTGGATCTTAAAAAAAAGATTGATCCCAAGACTGATTTTTGAGAATTCCTGCCAGTAAATTTCCTGCAGTTTGATGCTGCTTCTCTCAGTGCCACCTGTTGCCATCTATCCATTAGACAATCTCTTATCCACTTTACAACTCTTCCTCTAATCCCCTGTTTCCTATGTAATGCTGTCTCATATGCAGCACAGATACAGATAAGATGTATCACAAATCCTTTGTCTAGAAAATCAGTTATCTTATTAAAGAGCAATAACAAATTCACTGGCTACGAGCTATCTTCAGTAAATCCTTTTTGTGTGTTATCCCATTTTCCATTTACCTCCCTGTCTTCAATTATTTTTTTTCCTTCAAAATTTCTTCTAAAGCAACTGAGGTCAAACTAATGGGTTTGTAGCTGCATAGGTCTCCCTTTGGTAAATGGATAATACATTTGCTCTTCTCCAGTCAGCCAGTATCATGTGTGAGCTGCTTCTCACCAGGTTGGGGAGTTCATGTTCCCTTTCTTGTCAGATTGTGGAATGGAGTTTATTTGATACCTCTCCCTGTCCTGAGTACACTGGACTTTTAGTTTTGCTTCCAGTTTGATAATTCTTATCATCACAGCTTCTTTCCTGTTATTTATCCTGTTTCCTCTCTGAAAATATACATGAATTAGTCACTTAGTGTTTAACTGTAAAGAGATTTTCTTCACCTCCCCTTTGTATTGAAATGCCATGTTTCATTTGGTCTCATCTGCATGAAGATTGCTTTGCTCTTTGTTTGAATATTCCTTCAAGTTGTAGTTCAATTTGACTGCTGACAGTTTATTCACTTTATATTTTGACCTCTAATACCCATCTGGCTGCTGATACATCTTTTTGATTTTGTCCTGTGCCCTGCCTGTCTCTCGGAGTCTTCAAGGGCTTCTTCCTTTGTGTGGAACATCTTGACCACTTTTCCATGTGTTCTCTCCCCTTCATCAGCTGCACATTCCACATATCTTGGATTTAAAGAAATTCCAAGGGTCTTCCATATTCAAGGCCTTGAACAGTCAAATTTCATTAACAAGATCTTTCAGATTAACAAAATTTGCCCTTTGAGCCATAAAGCCTTATGTTTATTGATTGTTCCCTTTCATTTAAATGAGTTTAACTCCCGATTTGGTTGTGTACTGGTTTTCTCATAGTATCTGTTTTCATTATTAGAAGAAGGGCATAGTTCCATCTCTTGCTGGCTGTTGACTGGTTAATCCATGCATTAGTTGGGCCCAAATGTCTCCTGTTTGATTCATGCCATCCTTTCTTTCTCCTTTCTGATCTATCAGAGTACAGAAGGCAGTTAGGCAAGTTTATTTAGTCTTTCTTCCCATCTTTCCTGAGTGGATTGTGCACTTCTGTGCCTTGGTCCCACTATGCAATTTTACCTTCTCTTTCCTGATCATCCACTGGTATTTCCTCACCCACAGCTCAATTTTCATTGAGCAGAGTTTCTTCTTGTTGTGTACAGTAAGAAGACACGAGGGTGACATGAACCTCTACCAAGGTTTCCATGTGTTTCTAAAGGTTCTTTTTTAATAGTGTGGATCTCAGACTCAATTTTTTTCCATGGTTATTCAGCCAGGTACCATTTTCATGAGTCTTCACTTTCTAGGCATTTCCCTCCTACTTAAAATGAAATTATTTAGTCTAATCATCTTTGATTTATTCCAGTGGGATTTTTATAGCATCACTTTCCAGTTGAAGAAAATTAAATTAAAAAAAGATTCTTCCCTATTCCTAGCAGAATGCTTTTTTTTCCTTTTCCACCCACATCCCACATCCTCCCTCTTGAGAAATGACCTCACATCCTGCTCTGTGGAACTGATCTAGTGACAATTTAGTTGTTCCTCATTAACATAGGCTCCCTGTTCATGCAGACACTATTTTATCTTAGTCCATTTTGCCTTCTGTTCACAGAGGATCTTTCCTTTTGTTCTTTCACTATCTTCTCTAACATTCTCCTTCCTCTTTGGATCCTAGTCTCCTACAATTTTTTGCTGGAATTAACTTTTCCACTTCTTTTCTACCTTCTATTTCGGTTCTGTCTGCTGTACATTTTAGTCTCCCAGATGGCAAGCATATTCTTTGGCTTTCCTCTGTTTCCCAGACTGCTCCTCCTGTTATTTTTGTTGCAGACTTCCCTGACTCTCCAGTCTCCCCCGAGGTACCTCTTGTATGGCCTCTCGCTCAACAGGTGCCCACAAATCTCCAGCTGCCCATTCCCCTTGCCCTTTCTTACCCCATCTCCTCAAATCCACACCTTCAGCCCACACTGCCTCCAGGCACATCTCTAGTGAGGTCTTCTCTTGATGACCTTAGCAGATGACATTGCAGACAAACACATCTTCCCAGAGAATAAGATACACCCACAGCTCCTGCATCCACTTCTCCTCATCCCTGTCATGTTCCTTGTGCCCTCCATGGCTGTCTCCATGCTTCACACAGACATTTCCTCTCACCTGCACCTTTAAGGTGAAAATCTCTCTTGTTGCTGGACATTCCTTTCTTTTTCTAGGATTCCCTGTTGCTGGTGGCACACAGGTTAGTGGCACTGAACAGCTGTGCCATTCTCAGCCTGGCATAGGCTGACTGAGGAGTGCATTGCAGGGTGCAGAGTAATGAGAGCAAATTTGGTTCATCTTTTTCAAAGCCATCTATCAACCAGGAGGCTGCTTCACACAGCTGTCATATACAGGGTTGATTTTGAGACTTCTGAGTGCCCTGCTGGAGTCAAATCCATCTGTTATTACCTGGTGAGTGGTCACTGGAGAAAGAACAATTGAGAAAATAAGAAATAAAATTTGGAGTCCAACACACAAGTAAGATATGACCTAAGAACATGGTTGAGAAGTTCTGGAGAGTGCACAGGGAAAGATGATGACTCAGTCAGGTTAAATAACATCTGGGTACATATTTAGATAGACAGAGTCTAGTTGAAGGGTCCTTCCCCTCTCACAACAAAATAATCAAACACCCAAACCTCCAGTGAACCAAGAGCATTTCTCAGAGCAAGCACTTTATGGCTACACCAATAACTGTCTCACAGTTGTGTTTCTCATTCAACTCATGAATGTGTTTCATGTCTTAGAAATCCAAATATATTCTCCACTACTTTGTCCAATGCCCATGGGATCATTTATCTGTAGCAAATTTTACTGTAAATGTGATATTTCCAAGAAGCATTACTAGATTAAGTACTGTATTTACCCTGTATTCTGTTCAGAAAGAGGCACCATTCCAGATTCTCTGTTACAAGTAAATGCTGGGATCCTACAAAAAGAACTCCGAGGCTTTACCCCAGAAATATGAAATAGGAACACAACAGACTCATGTTGGACTCAGCTTGGTCTGCAAATGAGCTGGAGACAGAATTTAGCCATGGTTGTGTTTGTAGACATTTTCATTCTGTTGATCTCTGAACAAGCAATATTTTACAGCAAGATATGTTTCTTACAAGACAACATTCTGGTGGTTTAAGTGCTAATATAGGCCATTTTATGCCACCAAATCTCATCCATTAATGATTCCCAAAGAATGCAATTGCATCCATTCCTGTTTTCAGACACTGATGAAAGAACATGTAGTCAGCCATTCATCCTTTCATGACTTTTGGTCCAGTTTCTGAGCAGAATGAATCCATGTAGAGGTTTGCAAAATTCTGTACCATGGTGCAAAAACAACTTATTTGAAATACTCTAAACAAAAGAAACAAAGTTTAGTTCAGGATCCTCTTGGATTGGGCGCAGGCTCAAGAGGGTTGAACGTACTCTCATATTTCTCTAATCAGCTTAAGTACTGCATTTAAATCAAATCAGGAGCGTGCAACAGGTAATGTTTGTGGCATTTATGGTAATAAGGGAGGAATTCTGAAGTGGTTGAATGCAAATTTTTTTGTCTCTCTTTTGTCTTGGTGGATGTTGGATAACGTTGTGGAGCACAGCCCGTCATCCTGTGGGTGATCTCCCTGCACAGCCAGCTTTGAATGCCACCATCCCTTCACTATTTTAAAGGCACCTGCACACTGGCAAATGATAAATCTGTCACTGCACACTCGGAAACATCCCAACGAGTTCCTACGTTCCAAACATTTCTGTGTTTGAAACCCTTCAGCAGCGTCCAGCAGATTTATAATCACTGGAGGCTCGCCGCCCAAACCCCCGGCCGCACGTCGGGCTGAGTTATTACGTGTTTATAGGAATCTGATCAAATGGACCATCACAAGCCGGGGCGGAGGGGGGAGGGGGGGATCTGTTTTAAACTCCGCCGTGATGACAGCTTTCCTCGTCTTACGGCTGCGACATGAAGAGGGAGCTGTAGCTCTTCCGAGCGCGGCTCTGCCCGAGCCCGCGCACAGCCCCGCGCCCGCTCCGCTCCGCTCCGCGCTCCCCGCGCTCCTCCGCCCGCTCCCTCGCTCGGCCTTTCTGGTTTTGATCCCTTTTTTTCTTCGTCCCCGTGCCCCTGTGCCAGTCAATCTAAATGTATCAGTTCAAGTGGAGATAATCCATGCAAATCAGAGGCACTGGCTCCCGGTGCTCGATTCACAAAGAGAACTCAGCTCCGGGAGGTCACTCGTTCACAGCTGCTCCTCCCATTATATTTTTCCCTTATTGCAGAACTGCTGCATGTGTACAGTGACTGAAAGGACTCAATTTACTGCAACTGCTGCCTGGCTTTACTTACAACTTTCTTTAAAGGGGGACTTACCTTCTATCACTCTTGCTAAGGTAGGAAGTCTGATTCTTCTAAAGACGTGTAATGCCTCCAGTGTTTGCTCGTTATCAGATCCCACCATAATGATGCATATTGTTGCCAGAATTAGGTCCTAATAGAATTGCGCCAGGTGCTTGATGCTTTTGTCGCTTGTGTGTATAGATGCAACTGTTTAAACAGCTCATTTACTGTTTATTTAGCCAGCTATGTGTCCCTTACCCCCTGGTTTTCTTTCCCTTTTCATAATGGCAGGTATGATCTCAGCACAGCAGCTTTCTAATCGACAAACGTGATCTTCAACCAAGTTTGTGTTCTCTTTTAAAAATGTTTTCTAATGTCTGTGTGAGTCAATGCAGTGCCCTGTACCCCCCAAAAGGAAAACGAGAGCTTTCTGGGCTGAGAGCTTATTAAGGTGCCATCTGTGGAGCAGAACAAACTGTTGAAAGGTTTTAAACAAAAATAAAAAGGTCACCTTTTACTTTGCAGTGTTGTAAACAAGGAAACTCCAGGCCTCACTGCAAATGGGCCTGTCATAAATTTAGACCACAAGATAAACATATAGTTAATAAAATTGCCAGCAGAAGTGGTGAAATGGAACCTTCACTGTTCTCTGTTAATATTTATTGTTCAGAAAGGTTGGACAGGCAGTGCTTGCCCTGCAAACAAAGTGCAACTCTGAAGCAACTATTTGAATGTGATTCCTAAAAAACTCCTTCAGAAAAGGAAAGTCAGTCCCTACGTCATTAGTTACATTCTAACTTCGAGCATACATCACATGAGATATTGAACTGGTGCATCTGACAGCACACACTGTCTTTGGGAAAGCAGACAGTAAATCTTGCATTTATTAATGTGTATTTCTATGAATTTGTTGTCAGAATTTAGAGCTGAAAATAATTGAAATAACTATATAGACAACTTTGGACACGTTAAATCAAAGTAATGGATTTGAAGAGTAATATATTGCAAAAATTAGAATTTTTCTGACTCGCGTTTGTCCCACAGTAAAGTTCTTGTTTGTTGTCTTGCACAGCTGGAGTTAAAAAATGACAGCAATTAGATTTGGAGCCAGGCTGCTATTGTATAACTTGCTGTGTAACATCCTCGAGTTAATCAAGTAACGGGTCTGGGAGGTTTCAAACTGAGCTTAAAATGAAAATTTAGTTGACCGGCCAGGACAGAGAGATGCTCCCAAACATAAGCTGTCTAATTTCTTCAAGAATACTTGAGTCATACATTTCCATTTTACCTTTCTGGATTAGACAGAGATTAGACAGGAGAGTACTTGCTTACTGTATTATTTCAGTGCCTAAAATGTGCATCTTTTCTTTTTGATATACAGTTTCTGCTTTTTGAAAAAAAAATGCATTCTTGTTTTGGAGTACAGTACAAACCTAGAGAGCCTTGTCATTGTTAGCATAAAGAAGACATCTACACAAGTATTACTGTGCAGAGGGCAATCTTTCTTTCTCTGGCATTTGTAAGGTTACTGTACATAGAATTTAGCAGATAAATATCTTTTGCTTCATGGCATTTTGGAGATCCTATTGGTATGCAGGTTATCCTGTGAGGATGGCAACTGAAAAAAAGAAATATGTTTTATAGCAGGGTGTAATAAAAGCCCTTCACAATGATGTAAGTGGAGTCTGACCTTTCTTTCTTATCCTGTAATTAGAATTTTTATTAACTCTTTCAAGTGCAGAGTTTTTTGAATAAATTAATGTTAGAGAGAACAAGCATATATATAAGATAGGGAGAAAAACACATATTTTTGATCTGTGGGTTTTAAAAGTAAAATTTGAGAATCCTTTTTGGACAGGAGAAAAAAAATGTATTCTTCCCAGCAACTCAACTTTCTCCACACAAAGCGATTTTGATTTACAGAAAAGAGACATTTGATACAGGCATCCTGCCTCCCCCAGAAGGAAAAAAAAATAGCAAACAAAAAAGGAGAGAGAAGAAAAAAGGCATTTCTTAAAAAAGACTTCTTTCATTTTGTGAAAGAGAAGGGGAATGCATTTTAGAGAAGTGAGCTGAACTTAAGGAAAGACATTAAGGATCTTTTGTCTGACTGAATCTCTGGCCAGGGTAAAGTTGGGAAGTAAAGGTGATCCCTGTGGAGTTTAGCAATATACAGAGATGAGATTAGATGACTCACCACTGGAGATACGAAAAAGAGAGAAAAAGGCCTTTCCAAGGAAGGTTTTTTGTAAGTGGATTAAAATATTCTCCCCGCGGACAGTTATTTCCTGATTCCTTCCCACCTTTCACGCCATGACCAATGTCTGACAGGGACAAAAGTGTTCCTTGGTGAGTCATCAGCAGGATTTCATGGAGTCACTTCCCAATTATGTACTCAAGTCTCCTCGAAGGTTCCCCAGGTTTGCCTGACACAGCTCAGTTTAATCCCTCAAAATAAATGACACGAAATCAGGTGTTTTTATCATCGAGGCCTCTGAATCTATTTGCAGCAAACTCAAAGCAGTGACCCCCGTGTTTCATTTCTAATTTAGGCTGTGCAGTTTTCCAGACCAGCCTGTCAGTGTCCTCCTGCAGTTCCTTTCTCCTGTTGGGGTGGTTCCTGCTCTGCAAACTCTCCATTGCTATAGGAACTCAGCAAACACCTCTTCAGGAGGAGTTGCCTGATCCTCCACTGTAGGGTGCCTTGCAGCAGGATCTATAGGAGCTGTAAGCTGAACTGTACCTTAAAAGTATTCTAGAGAGGGGAAAAAAAAAAAAAGATCCTAAAAAGTAAGTTGTAGAGGTTTTGAGAAAATGTATAGCTATGAATAGGAAATTTAATTGTCAACAAAGTCCTCAGCCAGTGATTTGTCATTAGTATTTTCTATAAGTGCATAGGAAGAATATGTTCCCTACAGCTTCTCATCAAATTGCATACACAATTATGTCATAGTCTTCTTTTTATCACTACCTTCTACTGTAGATTATTAAAATGTAACGTTGCAGAGTACAGACATTGCATATCTTTTGCACATAAAGTGTGCTTATACCTCTGGGGGTTAAAAGCTGAATCAGATCTGTAACTTGCCTACTGATTGCCTTTGGAGTTGCTCCTTATTTATTTATTTATTTATTTTGGTCTAAAGGTTTAGATTGACAACCTTTAATGTGTTTGGAATTCTTCAGCAGATGTAAAATGCTCAGTAATGACTGAAGTTAACCTGAGGCTTTCCATATCCATCCTCCCCAGGAACTGCACTGAAGCTTTAGTAACAGTTGAGAATTTTATGCAAACAACTATTCTCATGAGAACTTCTCGTTTTTCTGTCCTATCTCACTCCC
Organism: Manacus vitellinus; assembly: GCF_001715985.3. Lineage (NCBI taxonomy): Eukaryota > Metazoa > Chordata > Aves > Passeriformes > Pipridae > Manacus > Manacus vitellinus. The sequence goes on along the minus strand of NW_021940737.1, from coordinate 1,278,703 downwards.
TTTATGATTTCTAGAGGTGTTTTAAGTCGAGTGAGACGAGACCCCTTTGCTTCCCTCTCTCCCAAATACCTGCTCTGGAGAGCCTACATGAAAATTTTCACAGATGAAATGCACCAAAAGAGGAGCTGATAAAACGAAAATAAGTGGAGTGGAAATGAATCTTTAAATGGCAAGTCTGTGAAACACTGAACATGGTTATCTGACATTATGTCAGTGAGTGTTATCTCTCGAGGAGAAATGAGCAAGAGCAGTCCACACAGGAAAAGTAATTGTTGCTTTACTTCTGTCTGTTTATTTGGGATAGCTTGAACTGCCTCCCACTTCTTATTTTTCTCAGTGTGAAAAGATTAACTACTAGAAATGCAGCCAGTAGGCATCTGACTCAAAAGCAATGCTCATTTGACCTTTGGACACAAAATAGTATCTAATGCAAATGCAAATGAAAATCTAAGCACCCTCAAACATCACGGAGCACAAGAAATACACAGAATGTGGGTCAGTAGAAATTCAGCACTTTTAGAAATGAAAACAAAATAAACCACTGAAATCACTTGGTCAGATTAACATTTATTTCTATTCCACATCAGAGCATCAGATGCTGCAGTTTTGTCCAGCGTACCTAAAGCAAAAGATCTGTGGCAAAATTCTGCATTAGTTTTAACAACTACAACTGAAATGTTAGGGAGAGGAATAAAGGGGGAAAGGAGGGTAAGAGGTGCTTGATCAATACATACATATTTGTCAAGGGTTAGGTTTTATAGGAGACAAAGAGTACCCAGGAATTCAGATGTGTTTAAGGTATGTGGTGCTGCCACTTCTTTATTTAGAGGTTACCTTTGCAATGTAAGGGACTTCAGCCCTCCACTGTTTGAGTTGTGCTGTGTTGGTTGGGGGGCTGTTGGGTTTTTTGGTGTTGGGGGAATGGTACATGAACATGCACGGATGGGAATGGATACAAATCCCCCAGTCACCATTTCTTACTTCTCCTCCTGCCAAGTTATGAAGGCAGAAGGCAGGAAAGACCAAATGCATTCCATGTGAGACAAAGGACTGAGAGAGGGATGCAGGTTCTGCCTCTGGAGAAATAAGACTTGACACAACAGGCCTTTGGAGCCAGGACTTTGATATCTGCCTTGCCCCTCCAGGAAAGTCTGTGACTTAGAAAATGCCCTCTGAGGAAGGAGATGAAATACTTGTTAAACTCAAGTGACAGTCCCCATGCAATTTTTGTTACCTAGTCTGGGCACTGGCTGTGTTACGTGAGTTCACAGAATGGTAACAGTATAATGTTAACTGGCAATCCAAAATTTAAAAAAGGAAAGAAATTTCAGAATTTGCTCAGGGAATGTGAGAATATATAACTCCCACCACCCTTACAGCTGAGGCAAGAATCATTTACTTGGAGGAGGGTAGGAACATTATATATACATATATATATTGTGTGTGTGTGTGTGTATGTATATAAGGGAGGTATATTAAGCTTTTCTTACTAAAATTTCATTGTCTTTGTTGAGTCCAAACTTGATCACTGCAGGAACAGCCAGGTAAGTGAGCAGTGAGCAGCCTGGTTGGAGGGAGGATCCACAGAGACCCCAAGAGCAGAGACCTTGGTCCACATTTCCTGCAGAGCTCCAAAGGTTTCTGCTTTTCCTGTCCAGCAAGTTCTGTGCCTCCTCTTTCAAGGGAGGAAGAGATGGTCCATGAAGAGATGCCTGAAATTTAAAGAAGATAAATGTTGTTCTTGCCAGAAAACTATACAGGCAATGCTCAATGGTCTCCCAAAGTCCACCTGCCAGCCTAAAAAATATGTCTATAAATGGCAAGATCACAAGTGGATCACAAATAGATGCTGTCTGGCGAGTTTTTATGTGGAACTGGCAGGACAGATACAGAGAGACACAGAAGAGTATTGAGGTAACATGAGGGACAGCCAAGGACATTATAAAACACTGCTTAAAAGTACAGGACATGGTTTACAGTCACAACATTTAGTTTTAATTTATTTATAAATTACGTTGCTAGATTGTGAAAACCCAAATACAGCATGGCATTCCCAGGGGTCTTTCCTGGGTGGTTTGCCATGAACCTTTTCTCTAAACTCACAGTCCCTTCCCCAGGATCCCCTCCATCCCCCACAAAAAAACCCACCAAAAGTGTGTCATAAAACCTGTTTAATTTCCTACAAAAGATTATACTAAGTGTGCTTTTAATGTAATGATGTCAGTGGCGGATGATAACATGTATTAGGTAGTGCAAACTGCTGATTATCTGTCAGGATAAATCTGTTTATTTCAGAAATAGCAGTCTGACAACCCCCTGTTGTTAATCATGAAAGTACATGCTAATGCCAGGTACTGTTTGCTTGGAGTCTCTCAGAGGAATGTGTTTGTTAGATTTGTGCTTTGACAGTCTTTACACGGAGTTTTGCAAATTTTCTGTGTATATATATTTTTTTTCATGTATTTTTTCAAGGCAGAGGCCGGAGCAAAGCTGCTGATGTACAACTGGGGTTCACAGCAATTCAGAGAAAGGAATGACTTGTGAAAAGAGAGAGTGGATTATAGGATTACACAGTGGTTCAGGCTGTGCCCATTGCTGGGTTCATCTTTAGTAATTTCAGTGCAGACCCATTAGTGACAAACAGAAAAAAAGCAAAAGCAAAGTTGGAGAGGTTTATTTCCACAGGAGGCACTCCTCTTATATTTGTTTATTTATTTTTCAGCATTTACAGCAATCCCTAATTATATCCTGAATTAAAAAGACCATCTCCAGATGATGCTCATACCATTCCTTTTTAATGAGAAAAATGGCCAAGTGAACCAGGCAGCTTTTATAATATTGTGAATTTGACCCAGCATTTGTACTGTGGAAAATGACTATTATGTATTTTGAGTGAAACATAAATGCAATACTGAGGTAGAGTGTGTCAAACCTGAGGTGAAGAGGTGTTTTGTCTGACTTCATTGCATTTGGATCATTTCATGGATGCCATAAAAAGCTGAATAGCATAATAAAAATTGATATTTATATTGACATTTCAGGCTTCTAAATAGAAGCTGAGAAAATCTAAACAGACTTGGGTATCTCTGCAGCTGTTCCTCCAAACCCATCTGAGTCCTGACTAATTCACTTTTTCTCCCCACATACCCTCAATTGGCCCTAATATAAACATCTCTCTCTAAAGCAATTTCTTCCTGGAAGATTATGCACATCTTCATCTTAATTCAGAATTTACATGTGTACTTTGCATATTTTTGCATCAGTATGTGTGTTTTAAATTAGATAAAGGTCACTGTCATTCATAATCAAGAAGAAGGTGTATAAAAGGTCAGGATTCAATAAAAAAAACTGATTAGATGTAGAGGTTTGTTCATATGATTCACTATATCATTGGATAAGTGGAAATCATGAGTCAACAAATTAACCTTGGTATAATGGGTTACTTGCTTCATTAGGATCAGAAATGAGATTCACAACTTTTTTTCCAATATACTCTGTGTTTGTCTCCATAATAAGAAGAAATACTGTGGTGTTGGCAGTTACATAACTGAGTATTTTTATAATTTAATTTGGCTTAAAATGTAACACAAATGACAATTCTAAAGTTAAAAAAGGAACCGAGGCACCAAATAAATTTACTGTGCATATAAATATCAATGGAATAAAAATTATCCACTGTAGGTAAGTGAATTTAAAATAATGGCTTTTATGTTTCATATAGGCTTTAGCTCAAGCACGTGAAAGAAGCTGTGATAAGTCAGGCTTTCAAAATCTAGGGAATCTCTGCACTAGAAAACATCTGAGCATTCTTCAGAAATATTCTCCAGGACAGATGAGAAATATCAGAAGTAGAAGGAGTCCTTATTTACAATAATCTAGCCTAGGACAGACAGCATCATTTATCCAAAGTTTAATGCTGTGTTCTCAACTTCAGATTGGATTTTCAAACAGTTTTTTGCCATGTTTTTTGGGGATTGGGGACTGGTTTTGGGGTGTTTTGTTTTGGGGTTTTTTTGGGGCTGGAAAACCTTGCAACTATTTCAACCTGTACCACAGCAGAAAAGTCTATTAGAAAAGCAACATTACAATTAAAATAGTTATACATGTCAATGTTTCAGACATTGTGTATTTCTTTAAGCTTTCTTCACGTCTGTGTAGAATAAATATCAAGTTACTACTTGTTCATTTTTTTTTCCCTTGGGCAGCATTCTGTACCTATTAAATCCTAAGTATGAAAAAAAATTAGACTTGCCTGTTACCACTATAAACTTACACCCAATGGTTTTCAAATAACATGTAGGTAATCTCTCTTCTGTAAACATGGAGACTTGGAGCTGCTCATAATTAAAGCTGCAAGAATCACAGTCTAAGCTGACTCTTTTCTGGTGTTCATATGCCTCATTCTCTCACAAAATGTAATGGAAAGAAGATACACTAAACTGTGGTAAGCTTTCCTTATTTACAGTATTGTTTGGATTTTATGCAGTTTTAGTACAGCAATAGCATTACTCCATTATTTCATCCTTTGAATGTCAGCTGGGTATGAACAGGACTCTCAGATGGGGTTTTAGTGAGTGAGGTTGTAGTATCTGCTCCTGAGCATTCAAAGGATGAAACAACTAAGGGAGGATATCCTGAGACATGAGACAGAATTCACCAGCTCTGGCCCTTATTTCAGCATTAGGAGCTCTTAGTGTGTTCATTAGTTCTTGAGTCTTGCTGCAGACCTGCCACAGAAGGTAACTTTGGCTGCCTCATTAAACCTGGGAGATGATGCAGGTGAAGGAACACTCTTTCTGCACTGTGCCCACCTCCTGGGGCTGGCAGCTGAGGAGGAAGTTGCTCCTCATAATCTCTCTTCTCTTAATACTCTCTGCACAGTAACAACCAGAACTGAGAAAAATTCCTTGTGCTCCACTGAGGCTGAGGAGGCGACCTGGGACACTGGGCAGGACAATCTGGGGCATAACTTCTAAAAAGTGTTTAAAAAGCTCAGCCATAGGAGTTTTGGAGCCAATAACACTGCTATTGCAGTCAGTTCTGTGGAGCAAAGTAGGAGGTAACACTCAGGCAGGTGAGAGGAGGATTTTATATAAAATGACCAGACTTTTTCAGAGCCCTCTCCACGAAGCAGTGTGGCATCAGAAATCTGCCATTAGGCTGCTCTGAGAGGAAGGGAATGTTCTCTTGCCCTTGCAGTATCTGGACTGTGGTGCCCTTCCCACTCCAACTTGCTTTAGATGCACAGATCTATCACACAGTGACTTGTTTAGTCCATTGTGCCCGTGCTGGAATCTCTGTGAAAAGAAGTTGTTGAAAACCAAGAATCTCCTAGTTCTGACACTGGTTTATAAGGTACCTTTGGAAAAGTCACCCAGGTGAATTTTTCCAAACTTTGACTTGTGAATTTAAATTTCACATTTAAGCATCCAAATTAGTGGTCTGATTTTAATGTGTGCTGACACTCACATTTTCAATTGACTTCAAAGGGAGTTGTGAGTTCTCAGAAGTCTAAACCTATGAAAATCAAGCCAGTTAGAGACTCAAACTTGAAAGGTTTCTCCCATACCATTATTGTTATTTGCATTACTTTAGTAGCTTGACACCCTAGTTATAGGACTAAAGTGCCAGGCACTGTATTTTCTATCTCTTTTGCTATATGTAAAACCTGGCACACAAGGATGTTCTGGTGATTGTTTTGCTAATATTCGTATGCAGCTTTGAAAAATAAATGCTTTGTAAATACAGAATATAATTATTCATGGAAGAAAATGGTGTGTCTATTATTCATTCCTTCTTGAAATGAGTCACGTGGATTTTGAACCTGTCCTCAAAAACCAGAGCTGATACAGCATTCAGAATACATAAAATGAAATACAGGGGCCAAATTCATAATTTGCTGTTAAAATGCATGCTGTACCTGTAGTAGTTTGAACAGTAAACAGAAATGAAGTAGTCCCATGCTGTGATCCATTTGAACAGAAATCCTCAACATTTAATAATTCTTACATAATCCACAAGGAAATTATGTAGGATGATGGACCACGAAGCTCTCCTTAGAAACTTTTGTCTTATCCACACCTCTTTATTTTAGTTAAGCCAATTCTACTAAAAATTGTAGACTCTTTGTAACTGACACCTATGCAAAGGTTTTTTTTTTTTTTCCCCCTGTGGGTTTGATCTCTAAGCTGCTTGGAACACCTTGATGGAACTGAGTTTTTCCATAGAATACATTTCCATCAATGCTGACAAATTCCACAAAATAGTGTCAATTTAACCAATGCATGCTTTGGAAACAAAACCAGGAGGGCTACTGGTAACATATTGATGTTTTCAGAACAAAACTTTATATAGAAATGATTTTTGTTTACAGGTTTTTGATACCACAATCTTATATGACACAAAATTAAAAGGATACATTTTCATTTTGACAAGATGTTTTGCTTAAAAAAAGTCTTCACTCACCAACAATTAAGAAATTGCCCAAAGCCCATTTTTAGTTTAGAACTTTAAAATAAGAAGCGAAAAATATGAATGTGAAGTATCATTATATGTAAAAGTGCAGGTTGGTGGTTTCTATTTAAATAAGACGTGGTTTAAAAGCAGAATCTAACTGATTAATAAGTTTGTTCATGCAGACCTTCATTCAGACATCAGGAATAAGTGCTCTGTCTGCTTGATAAATATCCAGGCTAAACACAAATGTTGTTATTTGTCAAATAGTAACTGTTTTAATGGGCAATTCTTCCTGATCTTTAGCAGCTATAAATTGATCTCCAGAACTCAGATGTCACAGCATAGTCCCAGTATTTCTAGGAATCCAACTTTAAGGAAAATATAGCACAAAAGAAGGAAATTCTTTAATTTACTCCAGGGACAGAGTGTATTAGGCATAGTAATGAGGATTTTTGCAACAAGCAAAAAGTAAAGGGTATTATTTTTCTACAAAGCAGATAATACAGTAATCAATCTAGACAGTCATTGTATATCTTCCAATACTTAGGATTTTAATAAAAGTAATCATCAGGAATTCTATTTAGACTTTCAGACCTTTACAACTCGGACCATTAAGAACAATGATACATGATTTTAATCTGTATGGTGTAAACTGATTGATTCCTTGCTTGTAAACTGCACACTCTTCAGATAGATCAATTTTCACATTTACTATATCTAATTATTTTCTGTTTCTTTCTGGCTTTGAAAGGCATAGATCATTTGGGGGGCCCTTTTTTTAACTGACACTTTCTTGACAGCTAATACAAATAATAATAATTTAAAAAAAAAAAAAAGCCCATGGAATAAATAAGTTGCGTTTTATAAAAGATTTAGCACAAGTGTTTATGTCCTGTGAGTACAAGGGGCCTTGAGTGCTTCCTTTATCTTGTAGTCTGAGGTAGAGACATCAACAAACCAACATTGTCTGTATTTCACACATAATTTTCTACGTGATTACAAACCTGGCCTGGGTAGCTGAATGGAGTTTGCCTGAAAATGAAAAGAAAGACATATACTCCTGAAAAAAGGACCCAGGCCCATATCTCCTGTGAGATCTGGGAAAGTCACTCTTTTGGAGGCTGAACAGAGAGAGAAATGTGATAACAAAGCTCACAATTCCAGCAGGTTCCCCTAGAATGGTACTTCAGAAACGTGAGGTGTGAAAGAAAGGCAATCTGTGCCAGATACTGATTAAATTTGAGTCATCTATCCAAAGCAGTCCCTAGCTGCTTGTAAAATGCTCCATGTAATTACAGTAACTACAGTTTTTAAAGCAATTTACACATTAGCCTTTATCTTGGGTCTCTCTTGGTGGGTGTGTTTCTTCTTTGGAATCAATATCCTTAAAATATATGTTAATAAGTCATATGAATTGAAAGCCAAATAGACTTTAAAAATTCCATCTCTAGTATTTTACTCATGCATTCCTCTTGGCTTTGGGAAAGCTTAACTGTAATAAAATATCACACTCTGAATGTTTAGCTAACACTGCTCAGTGACCCCAGCGGGAAGTCACAACCATATTTAAAACTGTTAAGGAGTTAGGAGTTGATGCAAAATCAAACCAGGATATATTCAAATGCTGCCAGGATAAAACAATATTAAGGGCTAAACTTTGTCCTTTGCTAGTTACACAGGTGCAAATGCCAAACCTGGCAAATCCTTTCAAAAACTTTGTGTGTCCTAATCTTTCAAATCTTCCTCTAGTCTTTGGACATGGGAGATTTTGTTAATGCAGGAGTCACTTGGGTAGTTACAGGATGAACACTGGCCAAATAAAAGGGGTCTGGCTCATTGCTTTGATATTCCAATTTTAAACTAATGTAAGTGTGAATTTTGGAAGGCAATTAAAATGGCTATTTCACTAAAGTTCTGCTGGCTGAAACCAGAAGAAATGCAAGGAGCGAATCAAACTGCTCCCAGTCAGTAAAGCTGTTCCCAGCAGAGCTGCACAGGGCAGCTGCAGGTACCTTTACACTTCTGTGGTGGTTGTTGTTGTTTTATCCTGTTTGTTCAAGGTGCCTTTGGTGTCTGCCAAGCCCAGAAAAGCTCCTTAGTTATTCTGCACTCCATTGTTACCAAGGCTATTATCCTAACTGGGGCTGAGAATATGAAGCACACACGTGTTTGGGTAGGAAAACTGGGGTCACCAGAGATAATCCAAAAAGTTGTTCCCCGGGGGATTATCTAGGATGCTGTTTTCCAAAACTGCCACATATCAGTAAAAGGGCAAAGCACTTGTAACTCTGGTGATTGATCCTCTGTCAAGCCACGATTGCTGTCACCAGCAGGTTGCATTCCTTCAGCAAAGCAGGAGGTGCTGCTGAATTTTCAGCTAAACCAGTCAGGCTCCCAGTGTCATATTCCTTTCCTTAACTCTTCCCATGCTCTGTTGTCTCACATTAAAAGAGATAAATTTGTAACTGAAAAGAGAAGATGACATGTGCAAGATCCTTGTGTGGTGCACGTTACTGTACCTTAAAATTAGTGCTCCCCACCTGTAATACTGTACTTGGGCCTGAGGAGTTTTCATAATTTGGCTTAAAGGCCGTGAAACCACCTCATTTCCTCAGGCTGAGAGGGCATGGAACGATTCATGTAGTAAAGGTTAAATACAGGCTTTAGTGGCCTATTGGACAAAACTGTAGGTTTAAGATTCTCATGAAATAACAGCTGTTTTTCAACCTGATTTTGCAATTAAATGCATGCATATGGCTCTGTCCAAAGACTCTGCAGCCACTCCTGTAACATCAAACAGCCTTGGTTTGTTAGGTTGTGGTCAAGAATGTACAGTGCACTCTGTCTTTTCTTTTCCAGAGCACTCTCTGTGTTTCTCTTATTCCCTGTTGTCCTTCAGTCCTTGAAAGTGCTCAGCAAATAGACCCAGAGTTGTCAGATATTCCATGCATTTTTCTAGAGAATGTCAGAGATTTCATTGATTTTTTTCCAGCAAATCCTGGCATTTGTAATTTATTCACATTAATTAATTTATTTTCATTAAATACCTAGGTTTTTCAAAGGCATTTACTTTCAAATATATCTCTTAGTAAATCTGGTAGAAATCCACCCACTTTCATATCTGCATATCCAGGTGTAAGATTTGAATTGAACATTCACTTTTTGGTTTTAAATTTTCCATTAGCAACTCCTGGTTGTCAGTTAACTGTTGCATTTTGCAGAAGATTCTCCACTGAGTGCCAGCCTTCACCTCCTTCCCCTCCCAGAGCTCTGGGGGAGTCTCTTCCCGTGCTGGAAAACAGCACCAACCAATTCAGTGAGATCTTGGAGAAGACTTCTGTGTGTGTGTGTCCTGAAAAGCAGGTTCATAAGTCACATTACCTTTCCTCCAGCCTTTAGAGAGAGACTTATATCAACTGTAAATGAGGAGCTGACTTTTAGGGGGAGTTAAGCAACCAGCAATGAATTACAAGTAGGCAGCAGAGCTTTTTTCAGAGCTGTGGCCACAGCCTCTATTGGTCATTTCAATTACTGAATGTCGAGGGGCAAAATGTCCAGGCCAAATTTAGCAAAGTCTGTACTAGCAGTAGTAAAATGCTGCCTCTGGAAAATTCCCTCTTCTTTAGATGGTGGTTCATTTTTAAAAATTACTGTCTAGGTGACTGAGTCTTCTGTTATCTTTAGCAAAGAGACTCCTGGAGGTGAAAGGCCCTTTCCAATAGCCCTATTCTGACTCCCAGGTTTTAACCCATCTTCCTCCTTATAAATAGCACTCAGAAAGCTTGATAACCTAAAATGTCCACATAAATATTCCAAAATAATCTCATGTTTTCCATACTCATGAACTCCATTTTTTCATACATCAGTAAGGCAACTGATTCATCCCTGCTGCTCTTTTGCCACTCTTTTGCCCTCTAATGTAATGTTTGAATCAGGAATCGTTGAAGTTCTCATTAGGTTTGTTGTGGGGTTTTATAATGAATTCTTTTTTGCAAGCTGGAGAGTCTTTTGATTTTTGCTTGCATATTCATAGAAGAACTATGTCATAAACAAAGTCTAAATCTGGCACTACTCTCTTACTGAGCCATGCTAAGGCTGTGTTGTATCTTTCTGCACTTTACCTCATAAAGAAAACAATGTCAATGCCAAGTATGGAAGGTGAAGAAGGTTGCTATTTAAAGAGTAATTTTCTGGCACATGCAGCACCATTGGAGGCACATCATAAACAAAGAGAATGTACATTGCTTTTCTTGCACAGATCACAGTTCTGCCTTGGCCTGTCCCAACAGAAAGGACAATGCACTTCTCTGTGCAAGGTTGTTCAGCACAACCCAGCTGCTCAGCAGAAATGCATCTCTGGCTGTATTTACATATGTAGAGATAAGTGAAAAATACACATATTTTCAGAGTCCTTTTTTAAACCCCGCTCTCCCTTTAACACAAAGGCTCCCATGAATCAGTGAGATTTATCCTGTCAAGGTGAAAAGCAAAGCACACACTGATAGATAATCTGTGTGAACACAATGGTCAAGCACCAGGTTGGAGCTGAACTGACACGTTTCATTCAGTGCAAGTGTATTTGCTCAGGGTAGCAAAGAAATTCTGTATCTCCTAATGATGTGGAACTGAATTCTTTATCTCCCCTGCTGCTGGCTTGCTTTTAAGGCAGAACTGGACATATCTATGACAACTAAATAGGTATTTTGTAAATTGTACTTAACTTAGCTACCTTTAAGAAAAGTTCCAAACCACACATTGTACAACTGCTGCCAGAGATTTTATCGAGCTTGGCTGGAAAAACAACTTAATGCTACATTCTTCTTGCCAATCAGCACAACAGAATTTTGGGTTTTTCTCTGCTCTCAGCTAGCAGGCCAGTATTACAGGTAGAATTTTGACTCAGAGTTACTGTTTTCTTTTATATCATGGGCTTTCTTAGGGTACTTACAGAAATGTCAACAACAATACATAAAATCACTGTCATGGGAAAGAATTGATTAGCTGATCAGTTCCCTATTCTATTTCTTTAATACATTTTTCCCAAGAATAATGATTATATTTATAGAAATATAATAATTTCCCATGCTAAAGTAAAATGGTATTTGACATTAACAAAAGGTCAGGTGTCATACTTGAAACCACAATGAGTATTGCTTTTAAAGATTATTGAATTAAGAGGTACATATATTTGACAAAGTATAGAATTCCAATAACTGCCATAGTAGCAGTGCCCTTTTACCTGTCATGGATTTATTGACATTTGCTAACTGTAAAAATGCAAAGCAGTTTGCATGTAATAGGCACTATCAATTTCAAAAATAAAAACGTCTCATTGAAGAACATGTCTGTTTTCCTTCTGCTTTTGCACACCCATATTTGAACACTCAAATATCTGTTTGGGCTTCCCACTGTGACTGGGGTTCATATGGACACAGATCTGTTCACTTTTTGAAGGTATTTTTGCACTGGGCATCCTTATGCAATAATAAACCATACCTTTTTTTATTTTTTTTCTTTAACAAAACAGGGATGCTGCTCTGCAAATGTGATCCAAGACTTTTCAGTGGGAATCAGTTCAAATGAGTGCTAGGGTAGCATCAGAGCCTCTCTGTGGTGTTTGCCCACCCCACAGACCTGTCACAGTTTGGTGGGACTGACTGGCCTTAACTGAAGTCCCAGGGCTTTGAAGGGTCAGCATCCCTGCTGGAATTATGCCAGAGCTTGTCTGGAGAAAACACCAGGACTTCAAGAAATGCCAGTGTGTTTCCAGCAGCGAGGACAGATTAGCTAAAAAGGATTTTTAGCATTGATAGGTTTGAATAATAACACTGTGCAAACATAGCACCTTTTCTGTGTGCCTGCAGTGAACAGCAATAGAAAAGCCACAGAGAAGGAGGATCCTTCTGTCTCACAGAGCTCTCCCACGTTACTATAAAACTCTTGCAAGGATAACCCATTTATTAACCAAATGAGCTCCCTTTCACAATTCATCTGTATTTTCAAACAGTTTTATCTGGTGATATCAGATGAGTTTCTTATAACAGGAGGTCTTGAGGGGTTTGTTGTTGCTGTGGGGTTTCTTTTAAATTTGGAATGCATCTTTCAATGTTTAGTGACACAGCCTAACCAAAATTCCCAGATTGGTCAGTTCAGTGGTTAAATGAGAGAGATTTTAACCTAAACATCTGCCATTTAAATAGTTTCCTATCTGTAGAATGTGGATTCAATGGAAGGTGGCTATCTAACAGCTTTTCATCAGTCATCATGCACTTGTCATCAGCAAGGGTGCCATTCAGGGTTCCCTTAACCCTTCCTTTGTTCATCCTTTCTGGACCCTCTAAGCTTCTGGTCTAGCTGCTTCTGACAACTACAGAGCTGTTCTCTGGACTGTTTCCTTCAAACTCACATCAGCTGTTATACCCAGGAACTGAAGTTTGAATTAAAAGCTTTAAAATCAGTTAAAAACGAAAAAATAAAAAATAACGACGTGCAGTGCTTTCCTGGAAAATAAATTGAAAAACCCCCAAGCAATCAAACAAAACCAAACAGAAGCCAAGGACAAAACCTGGATGCATTGTAGCACCTGATGGGTTGATTCCTTACAGTACCTCAGGTTTTGATGTAAGAACTGCAGTGATGGAGAGGTTGAATTCTTGCTTGCACTGAACAGCAGCACAAAGATAATCACATATAATTCCAAGTCAGCACTCCATTTTCAAACATGGGTGCCTTAGAACACTGCCAAATCTTGCATTTGGTCAATTAAATCAGCACTTAGGCAAATAAAATGGTCATTTGAGTGATAATTTCAACACACTAATGAGATATTCAGATGTCAGCGACTGAAAAATACACAGTGGCCTTTTGAATTTAAGCCAAGATTGGTTTTGAGTTATACTGAAAAGGTTTAGGACTTTATAGAAGGATCAAAATAATTTCTGAATTAATCTTTCTGGGAGAGAGGCAGATGGGATTAGAGTTCTTTGTGAAGTCTTCACTGGTTTTTGACATAAAACTTTCCTTTGTCATCTTATTCATGAATTGCATTTTGGCTCCTATGCAGGTCAAAAAGCACCCTTGTGCAGATATCCTCACCTTCACTCTCATTCATTGCAGTTCTCCCCATGACACAAACCTCTTCCTGTACAAATTCTTACATCACTTCTGCTGCCACACAACTGCATTCTCCTGCTCTATGCCTGCCTTTTTTTGTCCTGTTTTTCTCTCTCCATCATCAAAACCAAGGTTAGCTGAGCCTAGAGGGATCTGTGTTAGATATAAGTTTTGGCAGACACCCAGACCAGCTTTTGTTTCATCTAAGCAGTTTTGTTCATATAGATATCAAGTCTTTAATTTGTATTGTTGTTCTTTCTTTTTTTTAGTGTATTCATAAGTTTCCTAAAAAAATGTTAAGACAATGAAAATATTGCAGATAATATTTATCATGGAGATGAAAAGTCTCTGTTATGGTTTGCTATTCTTAGAAAGTTAAGTAGAAAATGTATCTTTAATTATGACTGTGACTTTCAAGAACTAAACCACTACTCAGTGCCATTCTTTCTACTAATTTCTTTAGTAATATTAGTGTGCTGTCTACAAGCCCTTGTTCTTACCAGAAGCCTACTGAACTAAACTCCTTCTAAACAGGTTGGAAAAAATTCCTGTGCTAGGTGTAAGTGCAAGATAGCACAAATAGTACAAATCAGAAGACAATGAGACAAATTTCACCACCATAATAAGCAGGATTCTTTGCAAACCATGAGCCTTACCATTCACAGGTGCAACAGAGCAAAGAGGTCTTAAGGAGGAATTTGAACTGGAACAATGATGTGTTATTTAACAGACAAATTAGCTCAGATATTATTGGGCATGCTCTCTGCCTGTTCTGATAATGTAATCTATTTGAGCTTATTTGCAAGCTCCTTGAAATTGCTAGGTATCCATTTACTGGCTTAATTAATTAAACATATTTAAATTATGCATTAGTCATGGCTTTAGAAAGTTAGAATAAATAACGTAGGCTTTATTAATTTTTTGCCTCTCTTATAATTCTCCTATCCCACTCTCTAATTTTCATCCATTTCACTTTCTTTTTTTTTTTTTTTCTCTTCCTTTTAAGTTTTTGTTAATTTTTAAGCAGAGTTTGCTGTTTCACCACTGGCTGAGAAAGGAGCAGGTGTCTTTTCTCCGAAGTGACACCAGAGCTGATCCGTGGAACAACTGAAAGCAGAGTTGTCCCGAGGGATGAAACGCACCCAGTTTTTCCCATGACAACTTGTCAGGGCTGGAGGCTCGATAAATTAAAGGGATTTTTATTTTTTTTTTTCTATTTTGTTTCAAGCAAAATATTTTCCACCCCTTTTATATTTTCAGAACGTTGTTCTGGCCTTGTACAGGAGACAGGGAAATGTAAATGTCAAACATTCACTCCTGTTTAAATGGGCTCATTATACCACAAAGTGTCGAGGTTTTGTTCCCTCCCGGCCGGTTCTTTTCACTGTCGGACCCCGTAAGCACTTTCCTTGCACCTGCCCGAGGGGACTAATCCTCTATTAAAACATGTTCAAACTGAGCAAAGGCAGAAATAGCAGCCGTTTCACTCAAACAAAATGAATCAAAACCTTGTAAAAATAAATAAATGGGGATAGCTTTGGAGAAGACATTTGGCTGTTTGGTCTGTGGCTGAAGCCCCGTTACCTCACTGGATTCCATCTGGAGAGCTGGCTTTGCCCTCGGGGCATGGACCTGTTCTGAAAACAGAGCAAACTCCCCCAAATGTGGGTGCCCAGCTGAGCTGTGAGTGCCACACAGAGCTCACCACTGCAGGGGTGCAGTGCCCTGGCAGCAGTGCCCTCCCCAGGATGGGCCATGCTCTCATTCCCTTCTCCAGGACTGTGGCTGTCTATTTAGATGGAACCATCATAATAAGGATAACGTGTATTTCTCTCCCTGCTTTGGTTCAGAGTTAAGACTCAACAGGAACCATTCTCTCAAGCAGAGAATGGTGATGCTGCTGCCTGGTTCACTGAGGAGAGGAACTGCCTCTGCAGATAAAGAACTACAGTCTAACAGGGTAAAGGAGGAGGGAAAATCTGTTCTGACATGGTAAATCAGCAGGCTGATTCCTGTGGGCCTGATCTGCACCATCCAAGAACAAAAGTCCTGTGGGACAGCCTTGATCACATTGGCCATGCTGAAGAAATAACTATATTTAACCCCCCCTCTGAACACACCACCACCAACACACATCCCCCATCCCTGAAAAGCTCGTTGCAACTGCTGCACATAAAGCCAGGTAGTTAATTTATGGTCCAAGGTTACATTGTTCTACAGCCAAACCCATCTCTGCTGATGAAACTGGTATAAAGATCAAGGATAAACAGTGAACTGTTTAATTTGCAGACAGTCAAATTGCACCAACAAATGTGTTCTTGCTACTTGCGATGAATTTTCAACCCCTTTCAAGTCCTCAGCATTTTGTATCTTTCTAAGTTGGATCCATGAATGGACTCTGTTGACACTTGATGACAGTAAAGATTTATAACTAAAAAAGGCACTGAAAAAGTCACTGACCATGTTGCCTCTAATTTGCACAACTTTTGTTCTCCTTTGTTTTATAACGTTATCTTTCATAAGATGGCTTTTGCTGTGTGTTTCACTACAGAGTTATAAATCCATCTGTCTTATGAACATGTCCCTCCCAAAACCTCTCACTGAAGTTTCCCCTATAAGAAAGGGAAAAGAGGTCTGTGCTGTTGTTGAGACAGACCACACAATCTTAAATCTAGACACAGCTGGACTGAGGCCAGGTATTTTTTCTGGAGGTCCAGGAGTATTTAGATACTTCACAGAGAAAGGTGTGTGGAAGACTAATTTAGAATAACCTTACAGCAGAACCAGACATAAGTAAATATACAAATAACTTCCTTTACCTTTCTGAAGTATTAAGGCTCAAGTGGTACATTATTTTATTTTGGTCCCAAGTACTTTGATATATATGATCTGGTATCTGCTGAAAAGATTCCTTTCATACTGCTAACAAAACGCAATTAATGCTGACATTTTTCTGAATTAAGATTACATGGAACACTTCAGCAGTTGATTGTGATTTTGATTAGATTTCCACAAATGATTAAAAATAGTAAGAACTCCTTTACAGTACTTCTCAAGTTTCACACAGACAAAGAAATTGTACAATACCAGTCATTCACATCCTGGAGCAGAAGCCTGTTAGTGCAGCAGAATGTCAATTTTCTGTCTTTCCTATCATCATGTGTTTGGACAACTCAGTTGGTTTCTGATACAGATCAGCACAAGTCACTCCAGCAAGGGCAAGGACAAGAAAGAAGTTCAACAGACTGCTAAATCCTAAGTCCTGCTGAGGTTCAAGAGGGACAGTTTCTGAACCAGCTTGTGCCAATGGTTGTTCTTTAAGACAAATCCCAGCCTCTAGAGACCACCCTGAGATCTCAAGCCTATGCAATAGTATAATTCAATGTATAAAGCAACATGCCAGTAGTAGCAGAAAACATGACATATGTAGAACAGTGGAAGTTTGTAAGACCCTGGGGAAAATTCTCAAGTTAACATCAGAGAGAAATTTAGATAACATTTCTCATTTAAACGCCTTGTATGTAATAAAAATAAACTGAAGACAGTTTTACTCTTTACTCAAAAAGGCATGGGAGAGAAATATGCATTCTCATGCCTGGACATTGAAGGAATATGTAGGTTGTAAGATAGGTGGTGAGAAAAATCACAGATTCTTTTCAATCCAACCAGAACTGAAGGCCTGAAAATCATGACTGTCCTACTGTAGCCAATTTGAGAGACTACAGGGTACAAAAGCATTGTGCTGATACTGTCTTCAGGGATAAATGCAAAGCTCATTCTCAGCCAGGTGATCTGTTCACCTAATACAGTCCTTTTTTCTGCACTGTACCTGTACAGCCTTTCTCAGCCTCCCTCCTCCAGCCCAGATTTCCCTTTACACTCCCCTGAAATCCTGGTCTTTGGCTCAGATCTCTCCAAGTCTGTTTGGCTGAGGAATATCCTCACTTCCTGCAGTTCAATACCCTCAGCAGGGCCCTAATTTGCTGCCTGAGTTAACTTCATCCAGGCCATTGGGCACTTGTAAATCCCATCCCTGGGACTTCATGATATTCTTAGTTTTATTTTATTCTGAAAACCCCAGTGCCTGAGGTTATCAGATTATGGGAGTTTCATTTCTTCGTGATAACACAAGCCCCAAAAGCTAAGAACACAAGAAATAAATAAGAATCCAAATTATAGTTGTCGAAGGGGTTTTAATCTCATTATTTCTGAGACAAGCCCTTGATTTTGCTAGAAGCATAAATCATAATTGTTGAACACTTTGCTATTCTGCGCCACTCTGCTAGGAAAAATATTATTTCAAGGAAATGAATTTTATCATATTTCATCTTAACCCATTACTCCTTGTGTTTCAAAGAAAAATGTCAGTGCTCCTCGTGCTATTAATGTCGCCTGTTTTCTGTTTGGTCGTGTCTAATACCTTGAGTGTGGTACTGTTGATACCAACTCAGAAACTGAAGCCCAACTCATAAATTCTCTCTACCAAATGATGTGTAATGCTCTGTAATGCCTAAAAGACCGTTATGGAGGTTTAAGTGACAAACTTAAGGACAGCATTCATCTCCAAGAAAACACACAGAATGACAAGAATGCTTAAAATTATCTCATAACAAATGGCAAAACGGGAGTGGAGGGGGGGTGTATTTTTCCTTTAACCAAATTTCTTCAGTCTACTCCATAGCCTAGTGTTTGTTAATGTCATGAAAATGCTTAAGAAATTAGAATAGATTTTGAAATGAAGATCCATCCAAGCTTCTCTGGAGTAATACTCAGACATAGTAAACAATCACATTACATAAGCCAACCATCTGAACAGAAATTATAATTAAAGTAATGCATCGGTGTGCTTCATTGATTTATGAATTTGTTTAATGATTCCTGTTAGAGCAGCAGAAGCCATTATGCATTCACTGATTTTAAGAGACAGCATATAGTTGTGTGACCTTTCACTAAAGAAGAAAAGTAATATTCCTGAGCAATCAAAAAAACTGTAAAAGAAGTGTTGTTATGACAAACTTTACAACAATTTGAAAATAACATCCCGAGCCCATTAATTTCCTTCAGCACAAAGTTGTTCCCATTTTCCACAATACTATTCAGAAAAGAGTAGAGGAATTTGCCTAGTCAGTGCTTGCATGTTGGATCCTGTCAGAAACAAATAAAAGAATCCAAGGCTAAATTTATCTGCTTTTGATTCAGATTCAACCCAACCAAGTCCCCCAGGTTCAGGTTCCTGGCTTAAAGACAATAGCCCACACTCTCCTCTCAATTACTGTTTTTCATCCGTGCTTGGAGCACCCATCCAAAATCAGAGCTGTGCTGTGTGAGTTGGGGTTAACACACACCCTGAAATGCATCTCATGATCTAGGCAGGCAGGTGGGGAAAACCCAAGTGTACAACTAATAACCTCCTGCTGGAATCCAGGGAGATTTTACTCTCTGTTTCAAGCTAATTCTCAGAGATGCTGCAAATCTCACCCACAAAGGACGAGCAAATAAATTGTGTTGCTGGTATGGAGATGGGGGGTTTAGGCAGAAAAAGCTGAAGTGTATTATCTGGGTCTGGGTGGGAATTTTGTGGTAAAATTGAGTCTTAAAAACAGGATCATAGATTTTTGCAGCAGGTCAACAAACCTGCTTCCCTGCCCCAGACATGCTCTGCTCTCTCCCCAGAAGTGCTGAGAAGAGGGTCTTCTCCCCCCCACGAATGTGCAGCCCTCAGTGCTGCTGAAACCCACCCCAGGTACCCAGAGTAAATAGGATCGGATGCCTTCAAACCTGGGCACAGCAGGAAGCATCCTGAAAGTAAGGAAGGAGGAGTCTTTTAAATGAGCTGCTGTAAAACAAATGGAAGGGTCCAGAGGGTGCTTTTGACGTTTATCTGTCCATTTCCTTGCTTTTGTTGTTTTCTGTCGTCGTCCTATCGCTCCATTCCCCTTGAGTTTTGTGTAAACTTCCTTGTTTGTTTGCTTTTCTGATAACTTGTAGAGTAAACTACTCCTTCACGAGAGAAAATGCAGCTGGGAGAAGGCGGCGGGGGAAGGGTTTCTGGCTGAAATACTTTCAACATGGCATCACCAGAGTTGCTTGTGACTTTGAGCACTGGGAAACATTTGTTTGTCTTGCTTTCTTTCCTTGCTTTTCACAGTCCTTTTCAATCTCCCGAGCAGCTGATGGAAAGAGAGAGAATCCCCTACAACACTAAACACATTTCGTTATTTACTGTTAAATCTCCACTTTCCCACATAGCAGAGGTTGCACATGTCAATATATCTTTTTAATTGAACGTGAAACTTGTCACATCAGCTTGTAAGTCTCTTGAAGTTCCAGAGCCCATTTTGAACTGGGTTGACACTTCAAAGAAGAAAGGGAGCAAGTAGGGAAAGCTCTTTGAATCACAAAGAACCAAACGAAAACACTCCATCAGGCATCAATCTTCAATTATGCTTTTTCCCTGTGTATTTTGTCTGCAAAAATCCATAAATGACTTTCAGAATTGCAACATGATGATCTACAGACCAACTCTTTATCTCTTCTTCTCGTTTCAGCAGCTCTGCTCGTTCAGGCAATTGGACTTTTTTGTACCAATACAGAGGTGGACGAGAAACTGAATTTAGTAGAGGGGCAGACCCTCAGTCCCAGAATTGGACATTGTCTTAGTGATAATTTTTGTCATTTGCTGACTGCCATTCACATTCAGTAGGTGAGCAACAGTAAGGTTTACAGGTGGAAGCATGGGATGGTCCGAGTGTAATTGTTAGGAATCTGTTAATTTTGTGTTGTAACAGATGTTGCCCTTACTCTAAAAGAGACCCACAGCTTCACAGTTCTTAAAAGACAATAAGAAGGTAAGAAAAAGGATATTCTGATTTGCATTTTTAGGTCTGGATAAATTATGACCACCACCATTTCAACTCTTTATAATACTGATAATAAGAAAATACTGTAAACTGCTGAAGTATTTCAAAGATGTGTAATAGAGCAAGAAGAATGTGCAGCAGGAGGAGGAGGAACTGGGAGAAGAAAGAAAGCAGAAGACTCCTTTTGCCTTGTGAGGATCCAGCCTTGCCTGCAGAACCACAGTGGCTGGGGAAAGGCAGCACTCTTCCCCCTGCTCCACAAAATTACCTGCAGAGAAAAGAGCCAGCTGCCTCCCCAGCCCTTTGGTCACCAACTAGGTGTGAAAACCAAGAGTTAAAACAACAGAAGAGTCTTTTTGTTCCCACCTCAGAAATAGTGCAGGAGCTAACACCCACTGCACTCCTTAAAGGCTGCTTAAGGCCGGAAGTGCTACTTTAAATTTGGGTCTCTTTTGGTACTACACACATTTAAAGGCAAGACAGATATTATTTCAGGATTCAAAATATTGTCCGGCAACAATTTGGAACTATGAACCCTTGCTGTAGAACCTGTGAGTTATTACAGAGCTCATTGCCTGTCTTTGGAAATCCCTCAGGTAATGTGGATTTTACTTGACTCCCACACATGCTTATCTTTATGCATTGTAGGGAGGTTCACTGATGTGAGGAGGCTTTTTTACAGTGGGTTTACTGGGTATCAGGTTAAGTACTTTAATAGTTCCTTGATGGATCACTGAGCAAGCAGCACCAGCATTAAAGTTTATCACTATTACTGGCAGTGCTGGGAGGGACCACAGTCAGAGACACTGTCCCAAATCCAGCAGTGAAAAATTTGACTGAGATTCCACTTTAAAGAGCAGTTTGCAAGTAGAGTTTTGAGTGAAAGCAGAGTATCAGTGTGAGCCTGAAACTTATTCAAGCTGTCAGTCTCCACGCCTTGTGTCTGTTAGCACGCCCAGCCTCGCTGTTATTGTTTGTTTGCATGTTAACCAAAATGTAGGCCTACATTTTTCTAGCATACACATGCTTCTGCTGAACAACTCCCAGGAATCAGATGTAATCAAATGGCACGTGGCAGTTGGCTTCCATCAGGCAAAGCTTCCATCAAGCAAAGCTTTAAGTGTAGGCTGATGGAGCTGGCTCTGCACGTGCCTCTCCCACTCTTCAGGTAGCAGATATTTTCTGTATTACCCAGTTACTAAAACATAGACTACGCTGTTGGTAAGCTAAATACAGAAAAATGCATCTAGACAGGCTTGCCAAAGCAGTAAAAACAACTTAATTTTAATGTTTGACATTTTACTAGCCGTCAGCCTTGTGTAATGAGGAATTACACAACCTGCTTCAGAGACAGAGGCATCTTTTAAATGCCTGGGCCAGAAATGAAAACAAAGTTTAGTGTATATGATGTAAAATATGAAGTCTAGGAGCAGTGAACCAGAACAGAAAAAAAGCAAATCTAACCTATTAAATGACAAAAACATGCAGCATAATGATGAAGGAAAGAGATTTGGGAGATTACTGTAAAAGAAATGTTGATGTCTTCCACTATGTGACTGCATTAGAAAAGGCAAATATGAAGGATAAACCAACCCTAGAGACAAGAAAGCAGGGAACCTGAGCTGTATTAACCACAATCCAGTTTGGTATAAATTTGTCCGGGAGAGCAAGAGGCTTTAAGGGAAGAATATGACTTTAGGGAAGGCACATTTTATAAACAGCACCTGCCCGGGGCAGCCACAGAAATCATTTCCCATTAGGAAGGCCACTGAAAAAGCTGCCTCCCTCAGGCTGGGTGCCACAGGTGGGGCTGAGGGGCAGCAATCAGGGGTAACGAGGGGCAGCAATCAGGGGGACGGAGGGGCAGCTGTGCCTCGGCCGCATTTGGGGTGCGGGTTTTGTGCCACAAAGGCACAGCAAAAGGGATGAGCTCCCCGTGCCTGCTGCTCGGCTGTTTCCACGGCAATGAGTGAGTCTTGTTGTTGTCTTTTTTTCTGTTATTTTGGGTGTAATGTCACCCAAAATGTGCTGGGGGAAGCCCTTGGAGGAGTGCGAGCGGGGCGCTCCTGAGGCCGCACAATGCCTGAGGGAGAGCAGCTGCCTTGGGGCGGCGGGGAGGGGGAACTGCTGGAAAATACACAGGGTTTAAGAAAAAAACTCGGTGTTTTCCCTCTGAAAAACCCTCTCCTGAAAGACATTAGAGGAGGTGCTGAAGGCAGCTCTGCAAGAGGCTTTTTCTCTTTAATTCTTTCCCTGTGATAGAATGAAGGACAGCACTTGTTTACTCCAGATCCTTTTCCTGAGTGAAATATAAATTTAGAGACTTACTTCCATTAATTTTGGTTTCCCTTCCTCTGTCATTCCCTTCCCTATGAGTTGTGATCCTTTTGTCTCTCAGTTCTCCCTCTTTCCAGAAGGTCTGCCCAAGGTTGGCATTCCCACCCAGCAGGCTGAGCCACACAGCTGAAGGTGTTTAGTGTAGGGGCTCACTTTTGGGGAAAACAACCAAACTAAGAAAAGAATGATTTAAAATCAGACAAGAGAAAGAGAAGGTAGATAGGCCTAAAAAGTATTTGTAAACTTCTGCCCTCACTGTTTAAAATAGAAATGTGTTACTGATAACTTTAAAAAGTGGAGACAGATAAATAATTTTCACCTCCATGTGAAAAATGGTTACTGAACTTAAGCTACCAGTGTTCTCAGGATGTTTGTTTCCCTGCTGTAGTAGAGAACCCATACACTTTATTACTGATAATTTTTAATTTTCATGCTTTTTAGCTCTCGTACATAATAAATTGCACAAAGATGAAAACCAGCATTCTTTTTCAGCAGCACAATTCAAAATATTTTTTTCCCAAAAGATCGTTTTAAACTGTAGACCTTGTTTTGATTCTGAAGTGGCAAAGAAAGGGGACTACCTGGAATTTCAGATGCATGTTTGCTCAAGATCAAAATGAAGATTACTTACAATTGCTCTTCAAGGAGCTCAAGACTTTTGTTACTAAAGAGAGGAAGAAAGTCCAACAGCATCATTTAGCACATTTCTATTATAAAGTATCTCTTCATGTGGTACTGCAATATGTCATCTGATTGTGCAAACCTCTCAGGAATAAGTGGAATTCTTGCATCACTAATTTCAGCTGAACACAGTATTCTCTTTATGGCACGTACTAACAGCCTACAGAAATGGTAAGAGTAAAGTCTTTACCACAGCATTTGTATGATTGAGATGGATTTTGAGTAGCTTTGGAAATACTGGAACTTTTTGAGGGACTAATGTTACTATTTAGTGACTTATTAAAAAAAAAAGAAATGGCAGAACATCACCAGCTTCATAAAGTTTACATGGAGAAGCTGCCAAAAAAGACACCAAGCACTGTTTCCAGGGAAGTAAGCCAAGATGGGATGAGAGTCTTGGGTACACTGATAGTGCCCATGAAGTTTATTTCAAGGATTTTTTATTTGTTTGTTTCTTTGTTTCTTCCTGCTTTGACCACAAAGGGAACTGCCCTGAGTTCTCTGACTCACTTTTAGCCATGATATGTGGCTGTGGCAGGAGCACTGGGCCAGAGGTTTGCTGTGCACCTGGATTCTGCCTGAGCACCTGTTTTATGCTCTTTCAGTGCAATTAAAAATCCTTTCAGGGAGTTTATATGGCTGAGTAAATTAGTATTTATAAAGCCTGTAGGATAGCTTATGTTCAACACCTCTAGGGTATTTTTATTCAGGGAAGGCCTTTGTTTTACAAAACAGTGTATGGACACTTCAGGAGTGACTCAGCTAGGGGTGTTCAAACCCAGATTGCCTTGGGAGTGCTAAAAACAAATGCTGGCTTCCTCCTCTGGAGAGGCAGACAGCTGGAATGCCAAAGCAGTTAATTCCTCTGCTAAGGATGGGAAGTTTGAGAGCTGTGGGGGACTAAATGCAAGTAGTGCCTTATGTATAAGGACCAGTGATAAAACAGTGATAACTTCTTGTTCTCTCTCCATCTCTCCAACACCTGGCTTATCCACAAATGTGGTACATGGCCAGAACGTGACTTTGACACAAAATCCCCTGGAAAAACCTCAGTCATAAAGCTCAGGGTGAAATGGAAGGCCAGGCTACACTTTCTGATTTCCCACACCTTAGTACTTGTTAGATGAACATATATTTAAAGGCCCCAAAGAATCTCTGCTTGGGTGCAGTAAATGATAATAAATTCGCCCTGTTATTGTGTAATATCACTGGACACTAATATAGTTCTATCCTCAGAAGAAATATTACATAATTTTGCTGGTTACTTTAATATACATATTTGGTGGGATTAGAAGTAGATGGCTTGACCCACTGAAAGCTTTGTGTCTCTGCTGATAGCAGGATGCTGATGGAATGACTGGTTGCAGTCCTGAGCTGTGGTTAAATACAGTTACTCCCCCACACCACAGGAAAATCCAACCCTGGTGATCTGGTCTGTGATCTCTCCTAGTCTACATAGCATTGCTTATTTTTGTTTAGTGTAACAAAGTGTTGCATTTTCCTTTCCAAGTTCGTGTCAGTATATACTGTAAGATCTGAATAGATACATGTGTACTCATAAATCTCTGGTTACCGTTCAGTGATGCTTGAGCTGATGTAGTGTCAGGACTTGATTGTCAGAAAGAGTCTTTGGCCTTAAAGCTGTCCTTTTTTGGTATTTAAGCTTGAAATGTACTCTTTTTGTTGGCAATGAGTCAGACTTCAAGAACACTAAATTCAATAGCGTTTGGCACAAAGATTTTCCTGCCACTAGTATTGTTGGGTTAATAGTTTTGCATAAAGAAAAAATGCACTGCATATTTTGTCCATAAAATACCAAATGATAGAACTATGCCTTGCATCATCAAGGAAAAAATGAGTAAATAACACAAAAATGTCAATAAGGAGCCTCTCGGTTTGTATGCCCAGCAATCATCTTGTAAAAACACCCAGTATATGTTTATAAATGTAGCCAGAAATTCCCAGTGTATTGCAAGCAGGAGGATTACAGAAGGTAACAGTGATCAGCTGATAATTACCAGGACAAATTCGGGCCCAGCTTTGGCCCAGCCTGCAGAAGTCCTGCAGTTAGTTTGGACTCTAACCATACAAAAGCAGGAATAATGTTTTCTGTATTTGCTTCCACAACAAACACCCCTGTGTTGAAACTGTCCCGGGTGCTCAATCTCAGCCTCTGCCAGTCAAAACCACTTAGTTTGGGATGTGATGAAGGGCTTTAATATTGGAGAAATCCCCCGGGGGAGTCTGTAACAAGGCTCAGCCTTGGCTTTCAGGAGGCAAAGGGCAAAGTTGGTAGAACACAAGTGCCTGCCTGTCTTTGAGCTCTCTCACCAGCCTTTTGCTGGGCAGCCTCTGGGTGCCCAAAGGATGTCTCAGCTCTGAGAGCTGAGGAGAGGCTTGGCAATGCTGTGCTGAGCAGCCAACCCCCTTCAGCCCTTGGGACCACACACACTGACAGTGAAAAAAATTACTTCAGGAGTGAGATGAATGCACTTGGAGCATTAAACCCTGGAGCCCTGAAATTATGGAAACATGTATGCTCAAAAGTCTTACATATTTCAATGTTTGCAGCCACGTAGAAATCCTGTACCTTAAGTTATCCACGTTTTGCAGCTATTTTACTCTCTAACAGTTAGTTGTCTATATTGTGATGTGCTTTTTTACTCTCCAAGAGTTGGTTAGTTGTCTGTATTGTGATGTGCTTTTTTACTCTCCAAGAGTTGGTTAGTTGTCTGTATTGTGATGTGCTTTTTTACTCTCTAAGAGTTGGTTAGTTGTCTGTATTGTGATGTGCTCCAAGACAACTGAGGCACGAGACTTTTTATAATACTTGCAATATGGTTCTCTCCTAAGTGTCACAGTATTATTTTGAATAGGAATTAAAATGTAATTAAAACAGCATTGAATTACATTTAATAATATATTTTTCTGTTGTATACTTTGATGCTGCTTTCACACTCAGTGATCTGCTGGGCCTGGACAGTGGACTGTAAACCCAGAGCTTTGGGGGAATCATTTCCACACTCAGCAATCCCATGGCCAGGCCAGATCTGTAGTTGCTGTGGAGCTTTCCTGTTGCTATTGTGCTAGAGAAAAGGATCACTCTGCAGTGTAAGCTTCCTCTAATTTGAAGAAATGGCTTTATTGCAGGAGTAGTTCCTGGAATAACAGCTGGTACTGTCAACGCTGCTGTAGTGGTAGAGATTTGGCTCTCACCTATAGCAGCAGCCAGCTTATGAGCTTCTCACACCTTTCCCCCCCCCCCTCCAGGAGAATTAATACAGATTTGTTTTAAAATGTAAACATTGTACATACAGAAAGATCACAAGGAGAAACCAAGAGTAAATTTAATTTAGCTCTTTTTACCATAGCTGTGTATTTTGAGACCGAGAATAATTGTGCTATCCACTTCTGAAGGGAATGAAAGAAGCCACAATGTGGAATAATTGTTTAAAAGTTTGCAGCTAGCATTCGTTCTTTGCAGAATGAGATGCTAAAGTGAAGATTTACAGAAGCAAAAGGCATCTCACTTAAGATGCCAGATGTTCCAAAGCAACAATAGTATTTATTTCACTATCTACTTTCAGACCGTAATTTACTCGCTGATAGATTGATTGCCATTGGATTTTTTTTTTTATTTTAAGAAGTAAATAAAAAAGATTATGGCAATCTTCAAAAAGAGGCATTAATGCATTCAGCTAAATCTTTTTACAGCACTTATGTCACACCTTATCCGAAGGTCACAGATGGAGGGAAAGCAAAATGTGCCACCTCCCATGTCAAAGGCAGCAGTTCTTGAGAGTAGCAAATTGTTCTGTTACTTGAATCTTGTATCCATTTGGGACTGAACAATTTTTTTTTTCTACGAAGCGTTCAAATGTGTCTTCTGTCTGGCAGAATATATCCATCACTGTACTAAAACTATTGTTCTAACCCTGAAAGCAGTTTTCCTCTGTGGATGAGCTTATTCTAAAGTGCCAGTTCATGTGAAAAGCCATATGCCTGTTTTTTTTTTTTCTGTTTGGGTATGAAGCAGGGGAGAAGAAGGTCAGGAAAGAAGGGATGCGTGTGTGAATGTTTGTTTTTTCTCCAAGAGAAGGGCATAGGCAGACTAAATTGATTTTTATTTCCAATAAAGTGTGCAGACTGGAGGGAGAAGGGAACTGCCAGAGAAAGTGCATGGAAGAAAAATACATTAAATAAAGCATCACTGAAGTGTGTATAGTTCAAGTGCAGAGTATGTATCATATAGGAAGGAATGGCCCAGGCTTCCTGTTGGAGTTACCTATTTTCAGTTTTTCCAGTCCCCATTGTTACTGTGACCTTTGGTGTTCTGATACTGGGAACTAGAAGGTTTTTCACATTTCCTGGATGGTTTCCACCAGATGGGGGTGGCATTGGTTGCATGACATCTTCTGCACCCCAAATGTAACCAAGAAGTTGTTCTCAACATTAGCTGTACTTTCACCTGCCAGAAAAAGAAATGCATAACTTCCTTTATTCTGTGTGAAACAGAGTGGTTTAGAAACCACTTGCACAATACCTGCCAGAAACAACAAAAAAAGACTATAAGTCAATAATATTTCCATATATTTAGCTGGTCTCTAGAATATATAACTTTAACTGATGCCTGTCTGTCAAATGGTGTGATAGAAATTGTTCTTTGGCACAGTAACAGAAGTTATGGGGCAGAAGGAAGTGCCATTTTGGTAAAGCTTAAGCCCTTAGCTTAGTCTTTTCCATTGCCATTCTGTTCAAAAGAGAAAAAAAATCATCTTTAAGGAAAAACGCCTCAATCTTCTCTGATTAATACTTTTTGCCCACATTATCTGTGTCACAGACCTTCATAGCAGAACTGTTCATTAGACTGCTGCTGCATGCTGAGCACACTGGAGCTACTGCCAGCAATTTCCTGCAAAAATTGAAAGTTCCTTTAACTATTGGCAGTGCCCTCTCGGTTCAAGTCTCGTTAGGTAACGTAGGATTTTGTTTGCTTTTGAAAAATAACACTTTCGTTGAGAAAGTTGACCTCTAGTTTACACAGTGGCTTCAGCAACGTTGTGCCACAAGTCTTTCAAAAGACTCTTTAAATGACACTGCCTGTTTTACAGGTTTCTTTGAAGCCATTAAAAATAGTATTGTGGGTTTATTAATTATGATTTTCCTTTCTGTGCTCTATTTTCAGACTTTGTTTTCTTTATATGTTTTCAAAAGTGAAGTAATTCCTTTAACATTAAATCAACAAATGCCATGTTCTATTATTCATTCTAGAGAACTAATTCTGGTACTAAAGAGGTAAACAATAAAATAGAAATGGAGGGGAACAAACACAACCCACACTTAAAGTTGAAAAGGAGGTGGTGACAAGGGTTGGAATTAGAAGTTATCATCCCATTTCTCATAGGGTTCCACCTACTAACGACACTATTGCATGGAAACATCTCTACAGCTTATTTTATAAATACAGTGTTCAACTGGTACCATCTATGACATTTACAGAATGAATCAGCATGGCTTCTTGTGATATACCAAGGTTTTTCAGGGTCTAAATAGTCTTAAATTATTATAAATGAGAATAAGACCTACAAAGACTGTTCCATTAAAATAGCGAAAACCAACATTTAATTAAACTAAAACAGAAATTCTCCTTAAAATTGTTCTTGAGGGGACATCCTGGGTTTCAGTGAAGTGCTTCCATTTGTATGTTTTTATTGATTTTTCATCAGGGATGGAAACCACGTGTCAGTTCTCAGCTCTTCAGGCTTTCCAGGCGTCCCTTGCACTCCATCAGCAGGGTGGCAAGGAGCACCCAGAGGGTGCTGCCAGCCCAGCTCCTTAAGTATTTAAAGTATCTTAAGCCTTAGAAGAAATTAACTTATTCTAGGACTTCTGGAACTTTAGTTCTTCTTTATTTAGTGCGTCTTTGCTGCCTGTTTCACCGAGGTTCAGAAATGGCAATGACAGCCTCCAAATATTAATGAGGCTTTCCTGTCAGTTTTTCCATGATTACAGTAAAATGATGCTTCTGATCCTGATTTATGGGTGCCTCAGTGCTTGCAGTACAAGTGCAAGTTTTGCCATTTATTGACTTCATGAAGAGAGCCCATAAAAGATTAAGGTCAAGCTTTCTCAAAGGCTTTGTTAATTTTTGGAGGAGCCACAGATGCACATGGTCTGACTTCTCTGGAGTTCCACATGTGCAATTGGTCCAAAAATCCAGGTTAAAAGAGGCAGGGCTTTGGTTCCTGATATGCTTGTGAAAGAAGGTAAGTGTGCTTTGTCAGACAGGCAAGATTAATGTCATGTACTTACTCTCTTGGTTGGTTCAGATGCATAAAAGTTGCAATCAGAGCAGTTAATTTCTGTTTTTAGGAGAGCAGTTAAGGCAAACTTTCATTTCAGGTGTGATACAGAAACTTGGAACTGTGCTTGTAATGGAAGCAGCTACAACTCTTGGAAATAACTTTCCATAGTGCCATTAATTATTGGAAAATAACATTTACACAGTTGAACTGAATGCAAAATCAAAATGTATTTCAAAAAATACTTTTTTTTTTTTAGAAATACAGTTGAGTATTATTTTTCCAGGCATTTTAAAAGCCATTCATGACACTTGAATGTCAGAATATTTTACTTCCTTCCTATCTATCAGGTTTTTTACAAGTAAAATCACTTAATAACCTCTCTCTAACTCTGCAGAAAGTGTATTTCTATCACAAATTTCCCAATACAACATAATATTACATTTGGTTCAGTTATTAGTATAAAAATGGATCTCTTCCAGACCTAATTAATGTGATGTTCTTTTGCTTTGGTAAATAACTGCTGGCTTTAAGGATCTGTGCATGGATGCTGGAAAAAACTCATGCAATATTTTAATACTGTTTCATTTCTAAATAGCTGGCATTTGAGTGTCAGGACAGCATCATGTAGTCAAATTATTATAGCAAAATGATTTTGTTTTGATGGAAAAAAATCTCAGGTCTTACCACAAAGTCAACCCAAAGGTAAGGCAACACATTATGAATATTTCCACACCCAAATAAGAGCAATGTCTGGATAAAATAAACAGTCCTTATTTGGCAGAGATCAATATGATTGCTGTTTTATTGTGGATCTTTATGCTTTTTCCCAGTTGCTGAATTGATGGTGATAAAATCCAAGCCATGTTAGTAGCCCTGGTCAATTTGTCAGCACATTATTTGCCTGCTGACTTCAGACTTTATCTCTAGGTTGGTACTGTCTGATTTCTCTTAGGGGCAGGGGAGTTAAAGATTCACAGGAGATGCAAAGGAGACACAGCTAACATAGAAGTTTGATAGTTTTAGAGAACTGGAGTTCATACATTTGGCTCCAGGTTTTCTTTCCATACACTGAAAATGATTTGGCATAAATTTGAGTTTTCACATGCCGTTCAATAATCTTTGTTCCCCCAGGGTTCTCCTGCAACCCAGGCTCATCTATTTTCACCAGCTTCCACTCACAAGTGCCAGCAGACCAGCTGAATGATAACCAAGTGTCTAGCCTGGCACAGAAACCCTCAAGGAGGCAAGAAATAATTATCTATATTAGAGTGGCATTTCAGAACTAATCCCACATTCCAAAAAAAGGGCATATTTGGGTTTAGCAGCCTGCCTTAAATAAGCAGGAGGTAAATTTGCAACAGAAGACTTATTCTGTGCTCCCTAGAGGAGGCTGTTATTTGAGATGCCTTGCCCAGTAATGTGATGTGGGTCTGTGGTTGAGCTGAAGTACTTCCAAGTCCGGTGGGAAGCAGATACCATCATCTTGTTTGATTTCTTTTTATTAGTTCTGCCTTTGAGTTTGTAATACAAAGAAGGATGAAACGCTGAAGGTCTTCTAAAGCTGCAGGATTTGGGAATTTAGATATAGAGGAATTCTTCTGTGTTGACTTTTTTTCATTTTCGTGTTGAGGGGAGCAGGGGGAGGAGTGGCACAGAGAAAGAGGAGAGCTGCCTACCTGGTGCAGAAGGTGATTTCACTGAGATTCAGTACATTAATTATAACTAGGAAGAATTATCTCATTTTATCCTTTCAAACCTGGTCCTTTGAACTCTGACTCCCCTGCTTTCCATTAAATTGTGTGATGAGCTCTCTCATCTCGTGATCAGTATTAACTAACTGCAACACCTCCAAGATGACGTGGTGCTCCCTGACATGTTTTCTGTCTTTGTGGCAAGATCTCAAATGGGTACAAATTTCAGTCTGTTTAAATCAAAACTGGGTTCTGACTGGACTTTTCTTGGGAAAGAAAGGCTGTGCCATGGCACAGCTGGTCCTGGCTCAGTCTGTTCCTGAGCTGTACTACAGCCAAGAGCCCATGAACCACAAACATCCAGTCCTACCATAAGCTGGTTTGTATTTGGGATCCTGCTAGCTCCTAATACCCTAATCACCTGTGGTGCTCCCCAGTCCTCAGGTACCCTGCCATGAAAAGCCTATATTATGTATAATGGATCCATAACATCAAACAGCAATCTAATCTCATCATAGTACTAATATTGGGTATTAATATTTCTATGGTATATCTTGCTATGAAATTCTTTTCCTCACCACAAATTCATGAAAACAAGTTAATGAATTACTGAAATTTGTGGCTATTTGCCAGGCAAAGTGGTGCATGTAAAAAGAAAATCCTGGGTATTAATGCCAGGCAGAGCAGAATTATTCCAAGACTTAACCCAGTACTCACTCGTTCGTTTCAGGTCTATGGGAAGAACCTGATTTCCTTTAAAAGAGTCCTCCTTGTTTTCATATACTTCTGCTACCTCTCTCTGCCACAATTTACTGGAGAAAGAAATGTAAAAGAATTGTCAAAAGGGCCACTTTTTCAGGTCTCCTGTCCCAGAGCGAGCTAGAGAGTTGGAGAATTATGTGGGAGTAAATTTAATCTTAGACATTTCCTGAGTAATTCTGCAGACACAAGAAGGGTGGCTGGTTCAGATTAAAGCCTGGATAAGAAGTTAAATTTAGGCTGTCCTTTGATATGAAATCTTTGGAGTCAATACCAGTGTAAACAGTTTTTAGCTATTCTTTGCTTTCTGTTTATGCCCTTGCAGGTTTTTTCTCAGCTGTACCAGCATCAGCATGAGGGAATTGAACCTGGGAACTGATCTAGATTTTTTGACAGAATATTTTTTACAACAAAGAGCTGGGAAAAAGAAAGGTTAATAAAAGGATGACAGAAAGCTTAAACCATTTTTGCTGCCGAGCATTTCATGTTGTCTAATCATGGCCACAGAAATGGCTTTGTTTGACCATAAACAGCCAGTTGCCTGTGTCCCTAATGTTCATGGGGTACCTCTCCAAAGGACAGTAAGAAAAATATCTCTTGCTTTTAATAAATTCCAATTGTACAGAATGATAGTGTTCCCTTGTGAAAAAGTGGAAGTTTGGTCTTCCACTGGCTGATCCAGGCTTGATCCCATAAATCATGTGGTCTGGGAAATAAACGGGTTGGACTCTTGTGGTTGCAGAAAGTGATATATAAAAGGCCCATTCTGGGAGCTCAATCCAATTCCAGCTCACCAGTCAAGGCAAGTGTAGTGAGATCCTTAGAAATAGTCTGTGTGGAGAGAGTGTTGAATAGGAATAAACTAAATAAACCTTCCCCTATGGCTCATTGAGAACACCAGGATCTGCTGTTTGAATGCCTGAGCCCTCATCTGGACTCGCTCAGTAGAATGTGGATTTACACAAAGTACTGCTTATTTCTGACCATTTTTTAGAAACTCTCATAGCTCAAGAAGTTCATAGGGAGCAACAGTAATAGTTTTAAATGTGCCCTGATTAATGGGGACCACCCTATGCCTCATGTGTTTGACATTTGGAAATATCTGTTATTTAGTCCTGATGAGACAGATCTCAGCAAGAACTTACCACTGTTAATAGTTACTTCTGAAAACTTGCTTCTTAGCACCTCCAACTGAGACTCAAGCAAAGTTGGACAGGCACTATTTTTGTGTCTAGCAATATTTTAATCGCTTAATAAAATGCAAAGTCAATATGAGTGCATCAGTGATATGTTTCCAACACATGGAAACTCAGATTTCTGGAAAACTGTCCTGGCTAGAGGCTGCCTGCTGCTTCAGATGATTATCACTTCCCCTGTGAAAGGGCAGGGGGAAATGGCTCAAGCAGGTAACAGCTTCTTAATTTGCTTTCTTAGTCTCACATCACTCACATATGGAAGAAGCAAAATCAGGTTAACACCCAAATTTAACCACGGCAGAGATGTATTCTCATGATGTCAGTAATAAAAGTATGTGTAAAGCAGCATGTATATTCTGGAAGGGAAGCTGAGCGTTAAAGCCAAGAAACATAGTCTGGCACAAATCTTTTTTACAAGTCCAAAAAGACTGGATGATCTGCAGATAGGTGCAGCTTAACAGCAGGAAGGAGAAGGAAAAGGGGGCTGGGCAGCTGTGTTAGCTGTACCACACAGTGCCAGCTAGTGTTTTGCATTGGGAGTAGCTAAAATGGGTAGGGGTGCAATTCCACAAAACTATTGCTTTGTTTCATTCTCGGTCTGGGACAAGCCCAGTCCAACAGTAAAAAGTTTCAGTACACAGTGAGGATCTGGCACAAACTGTGAACACAAAAATAAAGGAGATTCCTTGAATTGTCAGGAGTTCAGATCATATTTGGAGAGATGTAAGCCTGTTGTCTTTGTAATTGCTGTGGTTTTTATCCCAAACATTAGATCCTCCTTATGGGGAAATAGTCAAGACATTTTATGGAAAGAATGCAGTTATACTTTCTAAAAACCTGCCGGAGCGAGATGTAAGAATCAATTGTCAGTCATTTTAAAATTCACTCGGGTAGTAAAGTGCACAAATAAAATCAGCTTTAATAACTCCATATTCAGAGTAGACATGTTCTGAAGGTAGTCTGCCTGTTTTCTATGATGCAGTGCACAGTGTAGAAGCAATCAGTAAAATCTTTCTGGTTTAATTTAAAGGACTGTAATTTCTCCCTCTGGTTTATTTATTGATTATATTTCATGTTACTGGCATAAACACATCATAGAAGGGAAGAAAAACAAGCCTATCTATTGGCAAACAAGAGCACAGAGGCCCCGTTCAACAGGAACTTTTACAGGAGGCCTTTGCAGAACGTTAGTTTTCGAGAGAGGGAGGAAAAGGTCTTCTTGAAAAGATCATTTCTTTGATATTTTCAAGCTCGCTGCCAAACAATATTTTTTTCCTAATGAGAGGGATGCAGCTCTTTCCAGGGATGTACATATTGCCAAGGGTAAACAGAGCAAGGCTGGGGGGAACAGGTTAATAAACACCACAGGCACAGGAGCTGCCCTCCTAACTGCAGCAGGAGAGCCCAGAAGGTCTGTGTGGTTTGGTGCCCTCGCTCTGGCAGCCCTGCCCTTCTCTGGAGCTTTGCTCTCGGCTGTTTGGGCCCCAGCACTGAAAATCTCCCCCAGCCACATTCTCAGCCCTTCCCGATGCAGTTATTCCCAGGGCCAGGGCCATAAACTCCAAGGAGGTGGTATCTTAGGTCAGAAGGTTTCCAGAGGAAGCAGAGTTAGCCAAGGCCTCTGCTATTTTGTCTGTCCCAGAGCCCTTGAAAACTAGACTTGTCACTGGGAAAAAGTGGTCTGGGGGGGTGGAGAGTGGGAAAATAGCTACTTTGTCCATTACCCTTATCAGGGCTGAACTGGCTGGCACCGAATCTATCCCATCATCCTAGGGATGGAATTTTTTTTCCTTTGATTACTCCTCCCCCCGTACCGGGAAGCTTTGAGTTAGATCCTTGCCTGCTCTTTAAAGACATTAGTGAAATATTCTCTGTGTACATTTCGCTACCACACAAAGCAGCAGCTTCGTAATTCTGCTGTTCCCTTTATGTCGCCAATCCAATGGCACTTGTAAGAACTGAGAAACTTTCAAAACCTAAAGAAAAATTAGGATAAGAACGAGGAGAGAAATGACTTTCTGATCTGCCCAGGGCTGCATTATTACTGCTCAGTGCCTGGGCTCAGCAGTGGGGAAGGGGCAGGGTGATGAATGGCTGAGGAAGGACAGGACGTGCTTCGGGACAGCTCGGCTTTGCTCTGCAGATGAAGCCAAAATGAATTGGGCAGGAACACACTTTGAAACAACGTCCTCTTGCCCCCTCCTTCTCCCCTGAGCACATTAATGATTGCAAGATGTGGGATACACATCTGAGCAGCAGCAAGGGCCTGCCTCCCAAAGAGGAGAGCAATATGGGAATGCACCCAGAGGAAACATAAGTTAGCCAACAGGCTCTTAACATTAAAAAGTGCTATCAGCAACAAGGGATTGTAATGCCACATATGTATCAAAAATAGGCTTTGATTCTCAATTTTTATTGGAATGCTAAAGGTACCAAGTGGTCATGTTCAAATAAACAGAAAATTGCCCTTTTTTATTTTATTTTTTTTTTCTTATATGTAAGGGTCAAAACTTTCTTCCACTTATTAGCATAATAGCACTTTACATTCCCTGGATGTGAAATCTAAGACTTAGTCCTACTTACAGTCGAGGAAACTGAGGCACAGAGAGGTGAAATAACTGCCACAAAAGGTTCCTTGAAATCCAAGCCTATGTCCTGTTCACTGATTAATTCTGTGTATCTGGTGAACAACCTCTTGTCAACTCTTCAGTGACTTTTTTCTTGTTCTTAGGAGTAAAGCAAATTTAAGAGAGGAAGAAAGAGAATACTGTTTTTATGAAACAATGTAAATCTGTCTTCCTGTGCCTCATTATTTCTTCTCTGAGAAATCTGGGAGAAAAAGGCCATGTATTTTCTATCCCTTGCACTGTTTGCTGTGAATGTATTTGTTCTGGATGGACTAGGAGGGTACAGTCTCAACAAATGGCATTTTCCAAATTTATCTTTTTTTTTTTCTGTAGATGAAAGAATTCAAAATTTGGGGTTTTTTTATGATGTTATTTGGTTAAATTTAATTTTGCATATGGTTAATATTCAGATATCTGAACTCAAACAGTTCAAATTGTGCCTTATGTATGGACTCTTCCTCACAAGGAGATAGTCTCTATTTTACTTGTTCCTGTCTTTATAAAAGTTCTATTCTGTGCACAAAGCCCTGAATTCCCAGAGCAAAGGTTTAGAGTGGGAAAAAAAGATGTATTTTCCCTTTTCTTACTCTGGGACTAATGGTACAATGGGTGTTTGGAATGATGTGTTGGCCACAGAGGTGTGGGAAACTTCCTTTTAAGATCCTCCAGAGCTGCTGTAAATTTAAGAGGGCTAACTTAGTTCTGCACTAGGAAAACACAAACAGCTCTTTTTTAGGACATGTCTCAGATCTCTTTCCCTTCTTTTCTCACTGGGCTGCCTCTCCTAAAAGATGCAGCTCAAAGATGGCCCAAAGCCTTTCTCCTGGTGTTAGCAACTGTAAGGAATAACACTGGGATCTGTATCTTTATTTTCCAGTTAGACTAAATACTGAGCCATTTTATTAATAATTATAGAGTATTGCTTAAGTTATCAACAAAATCATCGTTGCATTTTGCTAATTTATCAAGAGTTAATAGGCTTGGAGTGTGTTTGGATTCGGATTTGTCTCCCTGGTCAGTAAATGTACACTACATATACAGCCAGACTTCAGCTTTGTGTGATTTATTCCATGGCTATTTTAGCAGCAAGAAAAAACTGGATGCCAGTTTTCTTTAATAATAACAGAAAGAAAAGTAATTCCTGGTCCAGGATCTGGACAGCCTTCTTTTGTCATTACTGCCTTCCAAATGATTATAGGCTGTATCATATTATCCAAGGGCATTCTATGAATAGCTTCAAGCCAGTGCTGGCTTTGGTGAGGATATAAAGGGAGAATATCAAAGTCAGCATTAACTTTCAATAATTTGTTTCAGGCTTAGCCAGTGCAGAGCAAAGTATTCAGCTGTGTGATATGTCAAACCACAACAAACTATATTATGGATCATATATCTTCTTCAGCCAGAGTAAGATCCAGAAATGGAATAAGTGTTTGTGAATGTGTAAACAGAGAAAGGCAGTCGGTGTCCATGACAGAAGGGGTGTTTCTTAGCAAATCAAGACTTTCCAATTACTTCACTTTCTTACCTCTGAGAATTTTTTTTCCAAAATAAAGAAATAGTTGCAAAAGTGGTAAAAAAAAAAATAGTAAAAAAGTCAATTTGTTATTTACAGTTCAAATTATATGTTCACTTTGCTCAAAAATAAACAGACATTTTCATGGCTTAAGAGATTATTTTTTTTCCTTAAAATAAATCCAAATGAACTTTCTCTAATAATTTTGCTCTGTAAAGAACGTGGAAATCTAATAATTTATATTGGTCATACTTATTTGGCTGTTAGAGATCTGCTGCCAGTTTCCTTCCCACGTTTGAATAATAGAGATATGAAAGCAGGAGTCCAAAGATTTCATACTAATTAATGTTAAAAACTCCAAACTGTGAGCACAGACACTAATAATGTGCATTTTCCTCAGAAATCTAAGGGAAGAAAACCCTCATCACTAGAGAGCTGTGCTAAATGCAGGACTTTATTGCACTGGGGGTTGTCTGAGAATATACATCCATGCACTGGTGTGCAAATGCACACACATGCAAGGTAAATATAACTGGGGTTTGCCTTCTCTCTTATCTCAGGCTCTTATCTCATTGTTAATGGCTGTTCTTCTTGAACTGACAGACCACTGATAAAACCACTTGGGGAAGTTCACTCTCAGTACTTGAGTTTAAGCAATTTTCCTCAATTATGTTGAATTATCAGCTTGTCTTTCTCTCCCATCAGAAATACTGCTCATTCAGGATAACTTTGAACAGGAAATGTCGGATATATTTCGTGGCTCTCAGGGAAGCATCTTCATTACCCCAGCTGTGAGTCACCACTATCACAATCTCAGGGCTTTGTTTGAATTGCTGCAGGGGCTCTGACATTCATTTTCTAAGAATTCACACCAAACCATAGAAGTAGGGAAAAGGCATCTCTGAGGGCCTGGAAGCTTTCAAGATGGGGCTGCAGGAAGTTCCAAGGAACTTGATTATCCATTGCCCCTCTCCCTCTGTATCTTCTTTGTTTCCCACTCCCTTTCCTTTTGAGAGCTGTTGGCTTGGATTTGGCAGAGAGCAGGGTTGGGGTCTGTGATCCCAGAGGACACTCACTCGTTCTGACCAACTGTGGTGGCAGCAGCAGGGGATGTGAGGCCATCCCAGTGAGTGAGGTGGTTTAGGAGGAGACACAGCGGGTTCACAGGCAAACAAATGCTGTCCTGTGTTGTCAGTGCCCTCCTTGCACACTGTGGGGTCTGTGCTGACCCCAAGGAACTTGTGGTGTCTGTGCACATGCCCAAACCCCATAGGCAATCTGTGTTTCCTGTTTCCAGGGAAGTCTAGACTCTTCATGCAGGAGTTGAGGTGGGATAACAAAGTGATATCGTGCCAGGGGATCACCCCTCAGAAATCAGCAGCCAAGGGAAATAAGGAATGCAGCAGGCACGTGGGTGCTGTCAGGGATTGATCTGACAGTACAGGCAACCAGCCAGCTAGGGAAGGCTGGTGAGCTATGCTGAGGGCTCTGGGGGGAAGGACAAGGGGGAAACATTGAGCTGAACAAATCCAGGCTGGTTTTATGGAGCCCTCTGCACAAGCAGTGGGGACAGACAGCTCTTTGTGCCAGCAGTGAAGCGCTGGAGATTGGGGTGCAAGGGTTGGAGGGGTGTGTGTTCCAGGGAAAGGACAAGACAAGCCACTGCAGAGAGGGGGCAACAAACCTAAACACTGGGAACACAACAGAACTGATCCTAAATTTTAGCAGAGTTCCTAAAAAAGCAGAAACCTGAAAACAAAGCAGCCTGTACAGATTGGGAGTACAGAGTCCAATACTATTTTTAACTTAGTTTCAATATCTGGCACCGGTGCAGCAGGCATGGGAAGGAGCCAGACTCTTTTCAGGATTGTGTCATCTCAGCTTCCAGAAAGCTAAAAGGAGAGGATTACTATGACACATTGCCTCTGGCTGAGGAAGAAAACTCAACCCAGCTCCCTTTTTCTCACATAAAAGATGTCTTGGAAATATGCATGAAAGAAAGATCCTCTCTAAAAACAACAACAATTTAAAAAATCCTTCATTTCTTGTCCAGGAGAACTGAATTAATGATGCAGTCAAGACTGTTATATTGTTGTGACTTTGCAAATTTCTTCTGCTGTGGTCAGGAGCATCAGGAAGTGGCGTGTTCTTGCCTTATTTTGAGGATCTGAAATGTTCTAATGCATTAGCAGGAATGTTTTCCTACTACCTTGTAGGAAAGAGATCATCAATCTAATAGTTTTCAATAATACTATGTTGAACTGAGCTTCCTAAGCAGTTTAAAGCAGCTTTAAAGGAGGAAGAAGGTTTGGCCCAACACTGGCACACCCTGAAAAATGGTCATGTTTCAGCTCAGCTTATTTGGACCTATATGCAAAGAGAGTTAAAATTCTGCTTTCAAATAATCATCATAAATACAACCTGGTGGCTTTGTAAGCAACAGTTTATTCTAGATATGGTAATGCCACGTGTGGAAATTGTAATGTAAAAAAACAACCAAACAAAAAAGCCAAAACAAAAGAACACACCACCCAAAACACAAACCAAACAAACAAACAGAAAAACCCCAAACACTGTCAGTTTTGTGAGAGTCAAAGCCTTACTAAAGTAAAGCTCCCTGCTGACAGCTGTGAACTTGGGGGTAAGACTTCACTGAAGAGAGTGGGAGACACCAAAGGCTGCGGGAAAGCACAGCCCCAACCAGTTCATAGGCGAGGCAAAGCGATTATATTCCCTCCAGCTTTGTTTGGTTTGGTTGGAACAGAGCTGGCAATTATTGCCCGAAATGTAGAGATGCTTTAGAGACCACAGTGTAGCATTAGATAATCTCAGTAACCTCTCATCTCAAGGGTAGCAGTTCACAGGATTTTGTCTAGCAGCAGACACACGTTTTTGCTTTATTACACCTCGCAATGCCTTCTTCCCTTGGCTGAGGTCATTCCACAGATGAAGTGCTGGCCGGGGCTGCTGCACTGCAGTTTGTCTCCTGGCCGGGGGTGCAAGATGTGATCTCTGCTGCTGTTGCTGTGGCCTTTAGTGCTGGGACCCTGCCAAGGAGCAGCTCGGACAGAGCTCTGCTGCCCCTGGGACCGTGCAGGGGCTCTGCCCAGAGCTCCCTGTGCCCATCAGAGTTCGGGAATGCCTCCTGGCCAAGGAGCTCTCCAAACTGCATTATTCTGGCTGCTGCAGGAAAGGAACGGTGGCTGGAGCCTTGCCACCCTTTTGGTTATGCAAATCGGGAATTATGCAGAAGAGCTATTTGAGTCGTGTTTTATTTTTGCTTAATCAGTTGTCAACATGTTTATACAGCTCAGTCACTGTCACTTGCCATTGTTTTGCCCTGACTCGGTGTTTGCAGAGGAGTTTATCGCGGGGAAGGGCGGGTGAAGAGGCTGCTCGGTTGGGAAGCAGCCGGGTGAGGCTCGCAGGCAATTCCCAGGGGCACAGGGACCTTCCCAACCAGCGCCGCGAACCCCGCGGGGCAGACAGGAACACAGAAATTGCCAACTCGCGTACCCGCCTATTAAGCCGATGCCAGATCAGTCCCATTCCACGCTGGCTTGTCCCATGAGAGATTCCTGTCTTAATGAGCTAGAGGAACTTTATCAGCTGTAATTGAGTTATCCCGGGTTTGCTCCACCCCGAGGTTAGTGTGTGGTGCAGAGCCGCCCTCGTGGGAGGGGAGGGTGAAGGCAGCAAGCTTTAATGTCTGCGATGCCACCACCCTGGGTGCTCTGGCCAAGGGAGACTGAGACAGGAATAAGTGAGAGTCACTCCTATTAGGTAGATTAGAGTATAAATCTGTCATCCTAACTGGGTAGTGACTGAATGAAGCCAGCAGTGTTGACCCCCTTGTTCTCATTAGGATGGATCCCATCGGGGCTCAGGGCTTACCCTGGCACAGGAAGCTATAATTCATATTTCACAACACTAGCTCTTGTAAATATGATGTAGAAATCGATATGTTCATTCTTTTAACTCGTGTTCCAGTTTTCAGGTTATTAAGAAGTTCCTTATATCCCACTTTGTACAGATCTTGCTGTGTGTTCTGTCATATCACCTCTAATTGTGTGTCGTCTCTTAAAAAGTCACTTTCACTTCCTTTTTTGAATTGCAGAAACTCTGAAAGAAATGATTATTCAATTCTCAAACCACCATTAATCATGACAGTTGTTGTAACTCATGGAGGCAAATTGTGAGTGTGGTTTTCTGGGGCTTTGGGTTTTTTGTTGGTGAGGGTTTTCTGTATGTTTGTTGGGTTTTTTTCTCAGATAACTTTACTATAATATGCAATTACTTTTAAGCAATGTATAAATGAGGCATCCAGTGTCTGTTAAACATTGGTCCACCACTAAAGAGTAACTATGGAATTATACCTACTAAAACTGGGGCTTGCACAGTATACAGAACAATATTCCCATCCTTCAGCTAAAAAGTGAAGCTCCTCTTTTTCTTTTTCTTTTTCTTTTTCTTTTTCTTTTTCTTTTTCTTTTTCTTTTTCTTTTTCTTTTTCTTTTTCTTTTTCTTTTTCTTTTTTTTTTCTTCTCGAAATCACTGAATTGGTGGCAGGTAGGAACAGCACTTTGTTCTCATGAATGAGAAGAGCCATAAACATCAATTAATCTTCCTGTAAATTCCTTTTGCCACAGCCCTGCTGACAGATCGTTATCCTCTCAAATGCCTGTCTCTTTAGCCATCCTGCCCTGCGACTTTGTCACACTCTGTTAAGTGAACTGGGTTGTGCGTGGCTTGGAAAGGAGAACAATAGAAACTTGGGTGTTGCAGTCGGGGCTGTTGGCAAATTAATAGATGACACCTCTTGCCACTTGCAGAAGCAGGAGGAGGACTAAATGAGTTCATCGGCGGTGTTTTGGCTGGGTTTGTTGTGGCTGACGAGACACGAAACTAAACTGTAGCATTTGCTCAGCTCCTCGCGTGATTGTTAAGCCTGGTGTCTTGGCCAAGTTCCATTTTGGGTCATTATGTTGTCCTTTCTGCTGTTCCCCCGTAGTTTCAGCTGGATTAATCCTTTTTTTCCTTCCCCTTTTGGAACCTGCTCTTTGGCAGTGCTGGCACTCTTTGCTGGCATCCCAGAGGCTGCCTGCATGTCCCCGGGAGGTGGATGTGAGGGAGTGATCTTCATCTAAAGCCTGTAAAGCACTTGACCTGAAAAGATGAAAGGATCCTAAATAAAGGAGGAGATATCACTGTTATTCAATCACAAATGGAAAGTATTTCCTGTGATCATCACACTGAGGTTGACACCTGATGTTCAAGGAGAGGAAAAAGTCTTCAGAGTTGGTTTTGGTTTCCCCTTTCTTCTACTCATATTACTTCTGAAAGTCTGCCTGACCATATTGCTTTTATCCAGTCACATCTGACCAATAATACATTTATCACATTGCAGTATTTCCAAGGTAACATTTTGCCTTGGAAAATGTTAGCTAGGGATGAAAATTGTTGCATTCAATTCCTTCTGCACAAATGGCATTCCCCAGCCCAAATGCACATGATAAGCAGGTTATTGTCCCTCCATCCCTGAGGAAGGACACCGCCCTGAGTCCTTGGAAACGGGAATTGTGTGTATGAAACGAAGGCAGACTCACAAACCAAACTTCTCCTGAAGTGCTGTGATCTTCAGTGTAGCCAAACAATGTTATTATCTGCTGTGGATAGTATATGAGGAATTTCAGATTCAATATAAATTATTCCATATACAGCTATATCAAGTAACTAACATATATTTACAGAATATTTCTTTTGCATAATCAAATACTTACCATTATCTATAAACCTTTTAACTTTCAGTGTTTCCAAATGCCT
The DNA here is from genome assembly GCF_001715985.3 of Manacus vitellinus. Taxonomy (NCBI): domain Eukaryota; kingdom Metazoa; phylum Chordata; class Aves; order Passeriformes; family Pipridae; genus Manacus; species Manacus vitellinus. The sequence continues at coordinate 1,235,342 of NW_021940737.1, read as the reverse complement.
TTGTCCAGTGTATTATAGTCTTAAGCAACCTCTGTTCAGTATTTTCATAATCTTCTTGCTAATATTGTGGAATAATAGTCTTTGGCCTTTAGTCGAAGGTGTGCGACTATTACAGTGAGAAAAACAAATGCAGTGAACATACTGACCTCATTACAAAATAACTGGTTGCCAAACAAATATTTCTAGCTTCTTCCTTAGAAACAATCTGATAGGAATCAGACAAGTATGTGGTCTCTTCAGCCTGTAAACACTTTGCAAAAGTGTCATTAAGGACACACATTTTTTCCCCTACATGCTCAATTTTAATTATGCTCATCTTTGCTTCCAGTGTCCACACTTTTCTAATTGAGGTCATGGGTTGATTCTAATATTTGGAGGGGGTAACAACAGAACTGAGGTCCTCTGTGGCAACTGAGATGTCAGATTATTTTTGTCAAAGGTCACATTTTGCTTCACAGTGAAGATCCAAACAGTCAATCTTTAGAGGTGACATTGCCAAAAAAATTCAATACCCCTACTTCCCCTTTTACTTCCAAGAAATCTTATAACAGAGCAAAATTTTTCCTTGAGAAGTACCAGAAACAGTAATTAATACTTGGGAGAGAAAATTTATTGGGATGGAGCAGGGTATATCCAACTGTTAAAATGTTAAACACCGTTTTATGTCTTTACTTTTTTTTGAGTAAATTATCAATAAAGTTCTCTTTTGTTTGGAAACTTTGCAGAAAATTAGCATATAGGATAATTATTTTGGAAGGAACCTTAGTGTGCAGAAATTTTAAGAAAATATACTCTTGGGGCAGTGCTTATATGAAGACTTTGAGCTGATTTTAGGACTCAGTTTTTTTCTCCTAGAAAATGAAAAAGTATGCCACTTGTCAAATGATTCTAGTAGTTCTACTTCTTGTGTTTAGTATCTAGTTGTAGAAAAACAAAGGACCAAGTAGTGAAGCAGTGGACAAAATCCTGATTGTAATGTGATTAGAAGTTTAAGGAAAAAATGTTAATAAGACAGAGTTCTTTACAAAACCATGCTATATATATATTTACTAATGTGCTTGTATTAGTGTGTTGGCCCGTTTTCAGAGGCTGTATTTTACAAAAATCAGAACTATATCACTTAATAGTCTTACTAAATCACATGCAATAATGAAAAATTATTTTTTTATGAAATCTGGCTGAAGGGTTAAGAGTTCTCTAGAAAGGCTTTACAAGATGTATGGTGGGTTGGAAATTTTATTTTGCTCTCATGAGGAGAGAATAATAGCAAAGCCTGTGAGTTTATATTAATATATATTTGATGGGAAAATGTCATGAATGTTGCTAAGGACAGGAATAGTTCTTAGGAACGAGACCTGAGAACTTCAAACAGAGGCAGAAAAATCACACTTGGACAATGTTAAAGCTGATACATCTGGCAAAAATAAAACACAGCACAAGAGTATTAAAAGGTTCAAGAAATTATTATCTCTGAGGTTAGTGAAAAGCGAGCTAGACTTGAGTATGTGGTAAGGAATGAGTCATTTCTGTCTGCCCACACACTGGTGTCAGTGCAGCGGGGTTGGGAAGTGTGACAGTGTCTCTGTTACAACAACAAAACTATTTAATCAGCACAGCGAATACATCAGCAAATGAGAAGGTGTTTGAGGAAGAATTTAAGCACCCTGAGAGATAAGTTGCTCTGTCATAGATGGGTCAGGCCTGTGCACGTAGACTGCCTGGCTTTGGAAGAGAGGCTGAGGGAGCTGGGGGGGCTCAGCCTGGAGAAGAGGAGGCTCAGGGGAGACCTCCTCACTCTCTGCAACTCCCTGACAGGAGGGGGGAGCCGGGGGGGGTTGGTCTCTTTTCCCAGGCAACCATCAGCAAGACAAGAGGGCTGGGTCTGCAGCTGTGCCAGGGGAGGGTTAGGTTGGATATTAGGAAGAAATTCTTTCCAGAGAGAGTGATCAGCCATTGGAATGGGCTGCCCAGGGAAGTGGGGGATTCTCCGTCCCTGGAGGTGTTTAAGGACAGACTGGATGTGGCATCAGTGCCATGGGCTGGGAACCACAGCGGGGTTGGATCAAGGGTTGGACTGGATGATCTCGGAGGTCCCTTCCAGCCCAGCTGATTCTGGGATTCTATGAAAGTTCCCACAGTTGGAAGGGAATCGTGGGCTGGGTGGGTTATTGTGCCAGGCTCAGGGGCTGGGTGGGTTTTAGTGCCAGGCTCACAGCCTGGGTGCCTTTGGTGTGTTCCCTCTCCTTTCCCCCACCCTCTGTGGGATCTGATGCTATCACAAAAATTAATGCCTGCTTGTGTGAATAAAATGTGCCCAGGAGGAGCCCCTGCTCAGTGGCCCAGGACAGCACTGGTATGTGTGTCAAACCTTGATGCTCAGGTGCTCCCTGGCAGCTGACACCTCCTTGTGTCACAGGGATCTATTTATGTCCTACTTTGCAACAGGTAATCCCAGTCCTGGGTACTATTTTCCAGATGGCATTTGCAGCCTTGATTCATCTTCTGTAATTAAATGGTTAGGCCCTTAAAAGCAAAACTGTTTCTATCCCTACAGCATTTTCTTTCCTGCTCCTATCCAATAGTTTCAGGTTTTTCACTCCCTGTATACGAGATATTAAGCTCTCTTAAGTTGCTGTAGAGGTGAAAACTTGTCTCTTTCTGCTGAGGACAACATAACTGGACCTCAGCATTGACATGTTTTGGTGACTTATAATCAGGGCATGTCTTATTATTCCCCTTTCAACTAACTTCTTACAGATAAATCCACTAGGCCTGTCTAGCTATGAAGCTGGGAAGTACCTACTTTGAAAATCCAACTTAAATACACTTAATCATAGCTAGCAAAACCTGGAAAATACCAACATTCCCTTAAGCTAAGCAGTTACCAAAGCAACCAGGCTCTGTGAATCCTGCACAAAGGTGTTGGGTTTTTACTGAGAGGGTATTTCGTTGCATCAGGACGTGAGGATCCAGAACTTGGAGTCCTTCTCCATAAGGAAAATTTAGAAATCCCCAGGGTATCGGGGTATTTCAGCTCCTTTGTAAGGAACTTCACGGGTTGCCTTGACTGGAAATCTGAAGGATCACAATTCCCTGTGTGGGCTCTCCCCACTGGCTGCCCTAGGTGAGAAAAAAACACAACAATTTTGACCTCTGTGGACTTCTGCTGCCTAACTTGAAAATGCCTCCAAACTTGAGGTGCCCCAGGAGCTAGGGATCACCTGAGCAGGTTTTGAAGCTTTGGACAGGGATAACTATAAAACAGAAATTAAAGTGTTCATTAGTCCATCTTGTGTGGGAGAATTGGCTGTGTGAGATCCTTGGGGTGCCAAGGAACAGCAGGGAGCGGGAGAGCCTCTGCTTTCTTCTGCAATCTTTGTTTACAAACACAGCAAGTACTTCTTGCACCACAGCTATCCACTGATCACACCAAAAAAGGCATTTAAAGAAGCATCTGAGTTTTGGAGGCTACCAGAGTAAAAACAATGGATGCTGAATAGAACTTCTTCATAAACTTACTTGGCATTTAATGTCATATTTATTAGGCAGTATCTCTTTGAAGAAAACACATCCCAGGGATTCCCCAATTGTTCATTTGTATCTGTGTTTGAAGGTTGAAGTATAAGGGAAAAACAGGACAGGGAGGTGCTTACAAAATACAAGAGTCCAAGTTTAACATAACCTGATTCTGGAAATATAAAATTGGTACAGCTTGGCAAGGAGCTGTGTGTGGTTATCCTGTTTAGCTTTTAAGGGAAAACAACACTTTGAAGTAAAGTCATGTCTTTGAGAATCAACCTAGACTACAAAAAGATATTCTGATATTTCAGAATAAACTTTAGATTTAGCCAAACTCTTTCCAAGTCTCTTATAAATATTTATATCTATGAGTCAAATGATGCAATTTAGATTTAGTATTCTTGGGGAAAAAGGAAGGAGTAAAAACTGCAAGTTAATGGAGAAGGGAAGTGAATTGGCTCTACTTTTCCCACTGTTCTAGAACAGTAATAATATCTGGTATAATAAGCAAAGGAGAACCCACCCAGAAATGATTTTGGCATTTGGACATAAATTCTAGCAATGCTTGTTGCCATATGCTCTGAAGAGATTTCAGTAGTAAAAATAGTAACACCAAAATTATAGCCCATGTCAAGACTGAATCCTGTAATAATTATAAAGTGATTTTGTATTCTTACATGTGGAAAGAACCAAAAAGATGTGAAGTCCTGACACAGATATCTCTGGATATCTGGGCTTGGATATCTCTGCTTTAAAAGCTGCTGATAACAGAAGACACCAACTTTTACAGTTAAGAGATGAACATTTTTTGGTCCACTGTGGGCAATGAAAGGATTAGCTATAATCATAACTAGGCAACAGTTGTTGTTCTGTAGCTCTGTAATTGTAATGAAAGTCCATAATCCACTTCTTTTCTTGCAAATCCTAATTTACAGATGTTCATAGAAACTGGAGGTAAATGCAGTTCTGCCTTAATCTACTTTCTGTCAGATCTCCACAATAAAAATGAAAATAGATTATTGCACTAGGAAAGGATTTTTTATTTAAGATGTCTTTTTTTTTAAAGTGAGCTGTTTGATAACATTCCTAGCACTTGCAGGCTGCTTCCTTCAAAGTAATGGAAAGAATATTTTAAAGCAAGTCTAAAGGCTTACATTTCATTAGAGTTTGCTGGAGAAAGGGAATGCTACTTTACTTTAAGCACCTGGAGCTGGGGTATTGGGGAACAGCAAACCTCCTGCCTCAATAATGCAAGTCTCCTACTAGAAAGAGACCATACCTGAGCTTCTGCCATGTCCTACAAGCCTACAAACTCTCTTCCCTCTCACCTCCTATGTGTTTAAGAGTGGAGGTAAATCAGAAATTAATCTTTCATTTCCAGAAGAAAATGGTTTAGAAACCCTGACCTAGTTTCCTCATGATCAGTCTTGGGGGATGTTGGTATTAAAAATTATTTCTCTTTTTTATATGCTTCTAATTTCATCAGAGTTTTCTTTAGATGATAAAGTGGATGGAATTGTTTGCATCCACCAAAGTTTGGGAACGTGCTGTTAATGCAGCTAATTTTGATTGGAAAGCCTTTATTCTGAATAATTGGGCATTCTGTTCAGGACCTCTCTGATGGGAAGCAAAGTGTTTCTCTCCTTCCTTTGCAGTGCTTAAGTGAGGGGCCAGCTGGGGCCAGCAGCCAGAGCATTAAAGGCAGCTCTGCCATGCCTGTGGTCCCAAGTTCAATATCCCTGCACCCCTCAGAGCAGCTGCCTCTGTTTGAACCCAGGGTTAGGAGATGTGAACTGCATTAAATGGTAAATCATTAACTATCAGCTGAGTAAAAGTGCTGTGGTGTGGTGGGCTGCCTAAGTCACCAGCATCTGCCTCCTCACATGCAAAGAGTTGCTCTTCAGAGTAACCCAGTGAAACGTGGACAGAAGGGCTACTGCTCAAGCCACACACAAAAAACCCCTGTCAAACATCATTCTTTTTTTAAGGGTTTCACCCAGTTACTGATGATCAGCTTATAGGCAGCTGGAGTACTGATGAAACAATGTTTTGTTAAAATTCTGGCTGCACGAGCATATGTGCGAATAGACGTACAAATGTATCAAATCCATAGAAATTGGTAATTCTGTTCTTGTTCCAAGTTCTCTCTGTTATGTGATTGTCCTGCCTTAAAATCTGTTTCAATTGTACATGCCCAGTATCTTGGGTTTCCCGTGAATGCTGCATTTGCTGGTTTTATCTTGCTTTTATGCAGAATGTGAAGACCACAAACAGAAAAAAAGATATGCTATTTGAGAATCACGTCAAATCAGGAATGCTGTTGATGGCCTGAATAAAAATTGTTCCAAACTAGACCTTTATTTGAGTGAAAGAATTAGTTTCTATAAAATGTCACAACAGATTAGTAGTAGAAAGCTCCCTATTGTGTGTAGTCTCAAACAGATCAGCTGTGGCTTGTGAATCTTTGCAGTGTGATTTTTTTTTTACTCAGCTTTGCTGTTTTGTGTGTTTGCAGGGTGTTTGTTACTGCTTTTTCCAGTGTTTATGCTGTCAGTCCTTTATCATTTTATATTGTCATATGGTCAAGAATGATATAAGAAAAGAAGTAACCATTACCATGCAACTCTTGGCTCAAACTTCTATAACCTCATCTGTTACCAAAAGCCAGGAAAAACGTGAAATGCCCACTCCCCAAGTTAATGATGCTGAAATAAGGCAAAGCCATGTACATATGAAAGAAAGGGATTACTCTTACCCTTTTTTACAAGGAAAATCAATGTCTTATGTGGTGACTTTTAGCTAGAATTTATGTGAAAGCTTTCAGTGTTCTGCTGCTGTTTGTATGAAGTGCATAACAGGTGGTTCTTGAGGTTTTAACTTAGAATGAAACTATAACCACTGGTAATGTTCCACTCATTAATATATCTCCATGAAACTGTGTGGGATAAGCATATGGGATGGGGAATGCTTCGTGCAACAGTAATGCTGTCCAGACCTACAGATGCACTGCAGGCTTCTCCATAGCTACAGCTGAAAAATTACAGATCAAAATCCTGCCATAGTTTCTTCTGTATCCTTCTCTTTCTTCTTGATGTAAGATAAAGTGTCTGCAACTGGTACAAAAGCCCTTCTAAATGCTGCAGTCAGTGCTGCCAAGAACCATACTTTCTTACTTCACTCTCTTCATATATTAGATAATGAATGCCCTGGCACAAATCAACAAAACAGCAAATGATATGGCTGCAGCTAGAGCACATGCTTTTCTGGAACATGAGATAAATACTATTTAAGTAAGAGAGCATTGAAGGGGATGTGAACCTATAATAAATGCATATATTACATGTTCTTTGATACTTGCTGAGGCACCAGAGGAGTGTGCTGTCTTAAAGGCAGAAACTCATGAGAATCACTGTCTGCAGGTGTGGGTGCATAGTGAAAACAGGATCCAGAGGACTTCTGAGCACTGAGGGAGAAGATTAACCCCCTAAAATCCAGCATTAGCATCTCTTTCATTTCCAGTGCCCAGACATACAGGTATATATGTGATTGTGCCCAGCCTGAACAGTGTGTGTTCCTACTGCTCTCTGAGGTCCAAAGGCTTATGAATTGTGTTAGTGCAGATTAGTTGGCCATCTCTGGCTGTCCTGATGGAGCAAGGATGCTGCCTGCACAGCCCAAGGACAGGGAAGCAATAGGCACTGCTAAGATATCAGCTTTAGATTCTCTTGGTACCTTGCTGTCTCTAGAGGTGCAGTTTGGGAATCAAACATTCAATAAATGAAGCTTTTGAACAGGCAAACCCTGTTGTTTATGTTGAAAATAAGTGGCTGTGATCCCACTGATTAATTATAGGCTCAGGTATAGACAGAGTGCCCCTTTCCCTTACTGTCCTGAAACTTGAGGGATAACAGGAATACAGTATGAAAAGGGACTGAAATCACCCTATGCCCAGTCATTGCCCTTAAACCTGAGAGAGTGAAAAGGCAGCAATCTGGAGGTCCTTTGACTAACTGGGAATCTGTAAGTAGTTACATCAGTCAGCTGTATTCTGTAGTAGCCAAACATGGCTGGTGTTAGTAAATAATGACTTGTGTTTGTGGGAGTTAGTTTCTACTAAGATCATTTAAGAGATATCAGTAACTTGCATAACTTCACAGGGGATACCATCTCCTGCTGAGCTGTAAAAAGTGAGTCCTGCTTCTCACTGTACCCCCACACTGCCATGGCATCATCCTGCTAATACTTCCAGTGCTAAATATAAGTTTAGGCTTGAAGAATTAGATCATACTTCCTAACTTTGGTTTCCTTTTCATCACACTAGAAGGTGTGTCTTGCTTACCTAAGTGCTTGGTTAAATATCTCCTGGGTGCTCAGCAAGGGCTGTTGGCAAACCAACCCTTACATTTTCTTTCATCACTGTTAGGGTATAAATTAACTTGTACAGCACATCGTTCTTAACAATGTGAAAAAAATGGGCCTCAGAGTGAAGGGCATCATCAAATGTTTGCAATGAAACCCATCAGCTGTGTTTGCAGTGATAGTCTCTGAACATCCTGCATTTAGAGTGTGTTGTGCTTGAAACAGCATGAGAAAAATTCAGCCACCACTCCTAGGTCAGGACAAAATAGCAGTACCCGCCATTCCCAAGATGTCTCTCTTAATCCCTATGATTAAGTACATGAATTCATCCACCTCTTCTCCCTCCATCTCTTATCTCTTGTTTGTTTTTATATCAGCAGCCACGGTGACTGGGATTGAACCTTGGGAAGCATGAAATGTGGTGTCCTATGTGGGGATTGCCACAGTGGCTTTGTACCGAGCAATTATATCAGGTGGCACTATTATAAAGCTGGTTTAAAACAAACAGAAACCAAAACAAACACAAAGGCAGTCGGATCTCCCATTCCACAAGCTGATACTTCTTCCAATTTTACTCTAACTATATAAAAATGCAGTAGGAATAAGCTTTAACACTTAATTTTAGATAAAAGGCTAAGGAGCCTTTACTACCTGAGAAGCTTAAAGATATTGTGTATCTTTTGGCTGTTTCCCTTTCTTTTTAAAGAAGTTGTGCTAATCAATTCCTTTTCAAAGCACTCCAGTTCCTGGCAGTTTCCTAAAACTGGAGAGAAATTGCTGTTCTTTGTGAGCTAAATCAATCTCTGAAGAGCCTTATAAGAATAAAATAGCTTAAGGATAAAACAGCAGTAAGAAAGGAGATCCATCTACCAATTTATCAGTCTATCTATTTTCTAGCCATATCTATCTATAACGGTTAAAAGTTTTAAAGGACACTAAATTTAAGTATTTTATATTGCTTTTCATAAGGGCAGTTCAATTTATCTCTATTCCTTTGGAAAGATGAATATTGTCACTGCACACTGTAGGCTTGTGTTGGCTAAAAAGAGTCAGGGGCATGACAGCATTTATAGAAGGCATGAGCTCAAATGTCAGTAGAGCATCCAAAAATGGATGAAGCATCACCCAGGCACTGCCATCTGTTGAGTGTTTCATGACAGCTGTATCTCCTGACCAGAGCTGCAGCAGATAATCATGAAAGGCTCAGAGGAAACGTGCAGCAGTTGGACAGAGAAAGGGGAGGGGGGGAATTCCACTTTTAGCATTGTTTTTAATTGCACCATAATGATTTTTTAACAGACACCGTGGTATGTAGCTCAGGCTCTGGCATGATTTACAGCAAACAATAAACCACAGTGCAGCTGAAAAGCAATTGAAATTTCCTCTGCAAGAAGGTTTTGTCCAGGCTAAGTATTTAATAGTGTTTCTCCCAGAGATTTTGCCCTAAAGATACTCCTGCCACAACAAAAAAACAACAAACCCTGCCTCACTGGTCAACAGGACTATCAAAGCAAATATTCTTGTTATTGACTAACTAATGGGAATGTGGCTTTTTAAACGTTTTTCCTCTTAAGGAGGGGAGAAATTTTGACCGTCAAATTTGAGGTACTAACGTCATAAGCTGCACTTACACTATATGCCAGCTGAAACAATAAATGGCTGTGGAATAGGGTAAAATCATTCTAGCTTTTCTCTCATTTTCTCCAGCGTACAGATCTATTTTCTCCCCCAGGGCATACAAAACTGCCACCTGACTTTATTGTTTCTGATACAAACCCTCATAAGCTGGGGAGCCTTGTAGATGAACTGGCAACCCAGACACGAAATCAATGGCCCAGGCAGTAGCACGGGGTAGGTGTCACTGCAAAGCAGAGTCTTTGATGTGAAAGCCTTCCCTTATCCTCTTATCTAACCCTCGCCTTCCCATGGCCGTGCCTCATATTGTTCTGTCACTTCAGTGTGTCAGGGTTTCTGTTATTGCAGCTCTGGGTTACCCAGCAGATGTTGCTGTAAACTGGTGCAGCATGAACAATGGGAGTTCAGTTCCCCCCTTTGATAGTGCTAATAAAGCTGCCTGCTTGGGAAACCCGACGTTGGGAGCTGCCACTCTTGCACAAGTGCAGAGAACTTTACAGGTCTATAACATTACAGGCGAGTTCAGATAGCTTGAGATGAACTTCAGCTCCTACCTTATCTGACGTGATAGTTTTACAACTATGATAAGTATAAGGGGGTTATATTTTTATAATTTGAAAGCAAATTACGAAACAACAATCACAGTGTAATGAATGCTAAGAGCTGTGCCTGAGTCTGCAGGTAGCCTGAGATTATTCAATAACTCAATGGGTTGCTGATATGGTTGAGCCTCAAAAGATTACTTTTTTCTTTTGTAAGAACAAGGGAGGTTATGACTGCTGCCATGTAGCTCAACAGGGTCCTCAGTATCTCTGAAGAAATGATCCCTCCCAAAGCCAGATAACTGCTGACCATGTAATCCATCCAAAAACAAAATTGTCTTGAGGACATACAAGACAAAGTTCACTCGTAGGACTGGTTCCTCTTTTATTAATCCCAGAAAGATGTCAGGCTGTACTATGGCTGTAATATCCTTCAGAGCAGCATTGTTTACTTTTTACATCCATTCAAACACTAATAAGATGAGGAAATACATAATTAATAATAATATTAGCAGGGGTGCCAAGGGCCATGACTTGCCTTTGTGGTGCATTGTTACATACCTGAACTGCTCTGCTGGTTAAACACCTCACACAGTGTTACCCTTCTCTGCCTCTGCTGCTGTTTGAACTGGGAGTCATTTCTGAGATGTTGGTGTTGGGTTACACTTGGGAAAACATGAAATTTCAAATCCATATCTGTACAAAATGTCCACCAAAGCAGTGCAACCTTAAAATCCCAGTTCTGCTCCCGGGTCAGCGGGAGGCTCTGCTTTCCCGCTGCATTAGCCTTTACAGGATCCTTTGGCATTTACATCTTTGTATTTTACAAGTTTACTCTGAAAGAAGCTAGTGAAACAAAACATAAGTCCACCCTCCCCCTGAAAGTCACTTTTATGTTTCTCTTGTTTTTTAACATGGCAAAGTGGCTGTAAAATGTACTCTTGATTCTTAAATAAAACAGCATGTAAGTAGGATGGGTATGGGAAGTGGGCCCCTTTCTCGAGGTTTTATAGACCGCACAGGACCTCAAACAGGAACACTGATGCTGAATGTAGATATTTTTTTAAGGATTTGCACAGGGTGCTTCACAGTACAAAAAGAAAGAAACAAAGAACGGATATTTTTTAGAATTTCTAAGAAATTGTTAAGTTCGGGAGAACTATTTCTTAATAATCAAGATACCAAAATTCAGTTCAGTTGTAATACAATTAAGGAAGAAGTGGGTGATTTCAGAATAGCTACTCAGATTCCTGTGAGACTGAACAGGGAATGGGAATGCCCCTCCAAGAAGAATAGGACAGACCATATAATTCGACATCTGGGATCTAGGAAGACCCCCAGTCGAGGGTACTATTGAAATTCAAAACCAGGAAAGGAGTGTGTGAAGGGGGAACCCTGCAATAGCTGCCTTGTTTATGATTAAAGCTGATTAAAAATGCAAAAAGTACATTTCATTGTAAAAAACAGCGAACTGGAAGAGTGGAAAGAAAAAGGATTTGGGATTCAATTTTGTAATTTTTAAATCCCAGGATTAAATGTGGGGAGGAATAGAGCAGCAGCATTTTGAGGGCTGGGGGTTTTGTTTCAGGCTGCAATTGTGTGCTCTTTTTTCCAAGGTAAGCGAATGTTAAGCACACTGAGATGCTGTTGCTCCATGCTTCCATGCTAATAAGGCGTGCTTCCCACAGTGTGTGACAGAAAGGATGAATACCAGGCAGTGCTAATGGTTAATTTGTAGTGGCATGTGTGTTCCTTGAATGTTTGTGAAGTTTCGCGATTCACCGTCGCACAATTGAAGCCCTCCTTTTTTTGGAGATATAGTGATATGTAATGAGATGAAGCAACGCTGACAGGGTTTTTGAAAGGTACATTGTCCTCCCCAGCCTATTCACTTCATCAGAATACCCCTCAAATTTGTTGATTTCTCACGATTTGGGGGCCGGAGTGAGCGCCCGTCAAATAATTTCGGTCTTGCCCACGGTTTAAAATGTTAATTGCTGTGGAATCTGTCAGAGGCAGCGTCAAACCCCAGTGATGCTAATCTATGTCATGGATTTGAAGCTCCTTTGGGAAGCTCATATTTAGGCTCACTGCTGAGAGAACATGACTGCTGAGATTACAGAGCTCGTGGACAGTGAAGAAAAGCAGTAATGCTCCTTGGGAATAGAAAGTAAACAATGGGGTGATTGTCTGCTCAAACATTGGGGCTAAACAGCCCAACTGCTGAGAAGCCCTAGGTAAAAAAACTCCTACCAGCAAGGAGTCTTGATGTTTTCTTCATGGAGCTGGATGTTGCCAAGGATTCAGCTGAGCCACCCTAGTGAGTGTACAGGAAGCAAAACAGGATATTCTTGTACAGGGCCTGTTTTGTGTAATTATGCAACACTTGAACTCTTGTGTGTTCCAGAATGGGTAGCACACCTCTGAAAGGATCAGGGAGCCATCAGCAGCAACTAGTGAGTGAAATATTCTTATGAAAAGTGCTCTTGATTGAAATCAGCGTGTTTACATTTCCAGTTATCTTTGGTAAGGATTGTTCCACCTCAGTGCACCCTCAAAATTAAGAAATTATTTTTCACCCGGTTTCATTTCCTGTGTTTGTTTCTTCTAACAAGCAATCTAAATAATTTCCGCTGTCTCTCGAAAAGGAACAATAAGGGAAATGATCGGGGAAATATCAGTTCATCAGATATCCTCAGATATTTCTGGGGAATGTGCTGTATTTGATGAAACACAGACAAATTCCCTGAGAGGCAGCTGAGCAGAGGCTCCCCTCGTGCCTGGCGACTCCCAGGTTTCAGCTGGGGAACCTGGACATCCAGAAAATCCTGGCATGGGGACTGTGGCAGTTTGAGACCCCCAAAAATCCAATTTCCAAGTCCAAGCCCCCCTCCCACAACTCACCCCAGCGTGAGAGGGGTTTTCCAGACACAACACAAGACTCAATATGGGGGGAAAGGAACTATATTACAATTATTGCACAAATAAATATTATAACACATTATATAACCCCCTCGGGGGTTACCATATTTTTAACTCCAGAGGGAAAACCACTTTTTTTTCCCCACTAAAGGGGTCAAGAGCTCTGGGCCTGCTGGGTTGCTGGGTGTAATCCCAGAAGCCAGGAAGCACTGGAGGCCCTGGCTGGGCACGTGTGGATCTCCAGAAGTGCACTATCTGCATAAGCAGGACGCTGCCTTTATTTAAATGATCTCTTTCAATTACGGTCCCTTTTGTTCTGTTTCTGTAAATAAAAACCACATGTTAACTTTGGAATAATCTCTGGTTTTAATAGCCTGAATCCTTCCATGTCCCGTTTGAACCTCGGATAGTAATGAGACTCCTCTTATGAGTAAGAGTCAGGATTTAATATTAGAAACTAAGTTTTGTTTTCAGCAATAAACTTGGAGTTTTCTGTTGGTTTTTTTGGTTGTGGTTTGGTTTGGTTTGGTTTGGTGGGTTTTTGTTGCCCAACAAATATGTTACCCAAAGAAAAATCTTTGTCTAATGCAAAGTAATGGACAACCTTCTATGGACAGATTTTTCCATCCTGTTATAAGACCTCTCAAAAATAAATCAAAAAAATCCAGAAACAGAAGAGAACAAAACCAGATCCTTTTTTAAATAATAGCAGCAATCTCATATTAGACTTTCCTTGTCTCCTAATGTGTATACAAAATCCAAATTCTCCTGGTGAAGCAGTGAATGCCAACCAGGTTGCAAGAGTGTAAATGAAGGCAGAATATGGTGATTTGTATTTTTTTCTGTTCTCAGTCTTCAGTCTAACTGATGCTGGATAGCCTGCCTTGGCCTGTGCTCATACAGTGTCAGTTCTTAGTGTGGAAGTCAGAGGGAAACTTTTGTTAGAAGTTTACATAGGGAGCTATAACCTTCCCCTTTTTTTTTTTTTTTTTTTAATTTATGAGGAGAATGGAACTGCATTTAATATTTTCATTTAATGAAATGACATGGGTAGTAGTAGAATGAACAGAACAGGCACAAAACCCAAATGTCTGTCATCTCCATGGCTATTAAGCAGTTTGGTCCATTTCTCCTCAGTGTTTTTGAAAAACAAACAAAAAATATCTGCAGAAGAAAGAAAAATTCTTTTTTTTAATTAGAGAGTGGAATAGTTTTTGCTGGGGTGTCAGACAAGTGGCGATTTCAGCACAAGGGAAGGCAGCAAGACCACATGGCTGGGAATAAAGCAGGGGGGTGAGGCTGTTTCCCCAATCCACAGCAGCAAGCTGTCAAACTGGCTCCATTTCGTTGTGAAATCTCAACCTTAATGAGGATTTAGGCAAGAAATGTCTGTTTATTTGGTTTTTTATGTGCTTTTAGTTTAAAAAGTAACAGTTCCCTTAAAACTGAGAAAACAGAACAATCTTAAAGTGTTGTGCAGAATCCACAGTGAAGGAATGCATAAATAATCTTATTGCAGCAAAGCAAGGCTGGGGTTTCTTCTTCTATATATTAGTGAATTTTGGGGTTTCTTTCCTCTTTCTAATATGCTTTTTGTGCAATCTTTTCTTTTTCATATTTGTCCTTTCTGTACTTTCCTTTCAGATCTGTTTGGTTTTCCTTCTTCACTGCTATTCATGATTAAGATTCAGAGAGTTTCTCATATTTGCTTATTCCCTGTGCTTTTATTGTAATCATCAGCTCTCAATATCTTAGTGCAAACTTTGTAGTATTTCAGAATCTTGTATTTCTTGATGTTCTTGACTTAGATTCGTGTTATTCCATGATCTTTCCCTGAAGTCTTGACTTCATGTTTGTTTGGTATTTTCTAAAGAAAACCAAGCTTCAAAATGCTTAGGAGGTATGACCAATAAAGACAAAAGAAGTAAAAAGAAATGTAGATACAAAAGTTTTACTTTTTCTTCCAGAGTTTTAAGGTCCCCTGATTTTTTGGAGCTTGGCACATAATTTTGAATGCTTTAGATGCCATCTTCTATGTTCCAGCAGCGCGTTACCTTCAAGAATTTTGGGCTTCAAATGTGGATGTGAATAGTTGGGGAAGGGTGTTATGATCTCCACCAAATTTAATTCAGGGGCATAGTAAGAAGCCCTGTGACCAAAATGTTAATTTGATCTCAGTCAAGTACAGCAGCCTGAGGTATAATGTAGATTATGATGAAGTCTGTGCACTAGTATCTTTTAAAAAGCTTTCAAAAAGCTTACCCTCCCTGCCTTGTTTTTCCCAAAAGCTTCTGGAAGAGCTTTCCTGGTTCATATCCAACTTTTAAAGTCCTTGTCACCTCTTGGGGTGCCTATTCCATATCCCCAGTGTCAGTCCTACGTCAGCAGCTTCCCCTGAGCGTCACCAGTGCAGGTTCCCAGCAGTAGGTGTGGTGGACAGAGTGCTTTGGGAAGGTTAATCAGCAGCATTCATTAATAACTAGGTGACAGTATCCAGCCTGCAGGCTGCTGGCTGTTGGCAAATAGCTGGTGTGGTGCAAAGCTGGTAGTTTTTGTTGGACTGGTTGAGTGCCTCGTTGCCAGGCTTCCTGCTGGGGGAGGAGTTTGGCAGGAGTTTGGCAGGACCATGGGCTGTGTTGTGCAAGGGCAGTCACTGAACAGTCCTGCTGGCACCTCGGGGGGTCCTCGGACCTCACATCTCCTGCTGAACTCACCTGCAGGAATTCAGTATTGTAAGAATAGAATAGCCTTCCTCAGGATCCTGATCAGCTTTTAGAGTGCTTCCTCTGGTGCCAGTGTCCAGCCTTGCTAGGCTGAAGCACAGCAAAATTTCCTTTATTGTCAATAGTCTTTTGACACTTTCCAGTGGCTCTCTTTGGTGTGATTGGAAACACGGATAAACTCCCCAACAACTTACTGAGAAAGACACACAGAAAAGATCAACTTACAAAGACAGGAAAAAAAATTAGTCTGCACTTGTGCAGCAACACAATAAGTGTCCCTCTTAGCAGGGTTAGTGTCATGTACTGTGGGGGAACAAAGCAAGAGAAGGATGCAGGATGCAGGGAGGGGCTTTGCATCAGGCAGGCACTGGGCAGGCTCAGCCTGGTTGGTGGCTGAGGCTGTGTCCCGTTCCACTGCTGACTAATGCACTTTTCAGACACAAGTTCCTACTGCAGACTTGGCCTCGGGTTTTCCTGTTTTAATATCTCTGTCAAAAAGGTGCATGTTCTTCGTGTATCTTTGTATGTTCATTGCATTTTCTAGGTTAGACAAAACAGTAATTTCCTAGCTGGATTCTCTGCTAAGATGAAAAACAAAGCAAACAAACAAAAAAAAGAAAATTACAAACTTCCTGTCTCTGTTTGGAAGATAACAAACCACTGCAACAAAAACAAAGAACAGAATCATTTTTTTGAGGCCGTATAATTACAAAAATAATATTTGAGTTAGCTCTTTGGGTTTTTAGCCTTAGTGTATCAGACTGATATTTGTCAAACAGGCTTATGGCTTACTCCAAGTGATTTTAGCAGCTCTGGTGGGGCCAGTTATGGTGTGAATTATTACTCAGCATGAGTAAGGAGATCAGAATTAAGCCTAGATATGGTCAGAAGGGAAGAGGGTTTTGTCTGATTTGTCTATGATAGATCTGCCCTGCTGCTAACTCCCTGGTCTTTCATTTAGTTTCTTTTTAGAGACTTTTGTTAAGACTTCCAAGGAGTCCTGAGAGGACAATTGAGCTTTTATGGGGTTTTTTTGCAGAAGCAAGGAGAAAGAATCAAGTTGCTGGTTTTCTGTCAGTGTTGATTTATTTTCTGTTCATCCTGCAAATATTTCTTTATGAAATTTATTAAAAAAAAAAACAACAAACCACCCAAATAAACAAACAAAAAAAAAACAACCCCAAAAAAACCCAAGCAACGAAGTAATATAAGTTGGGCTTTGAGGGAACAAGAGGGGGAGCTTCAAAGGAGATCTGCAGATAAGGATTTCCCAAATATATAACATTATGATCATCCCTTGCAGCAAGGAGGGTTATAGCTTCTGTTTTCTAAGAGATTTTCTAATAATGATTTCCATTTGAGCTTCTGTCTGGTCAGAAAAGCTTAATAACTAAAAAAAACAAAACAAAACAAAACAAAAAACTAGATGTTTTATTACAAGTTGCTCCAAAAAAGAACCAAAGCAGTTTAGCCTCTCAAAGTTAGTGGGCCACTTGCTGGGCTCAGTGGTGCCAAGTGACAACAGCCTCGGGGTCCAGCTCCCCCTGGGCACAGGGAAAGCTCTCGGGATGAGCCCCTGGGAGCAGCTCCCAGCATGACCTTCCCAACTCCCCCTCCTCTCAGAGGAAGCCCAGTCCTGGCTATGGAAACAGCTTCTTTTGCCTGGAACTGTCTCTGACTCTCTTGTCCTTTCCAGAGCTCGCATCAAACAGCCACAGCAAACCAGGGGGTCTGTGCTGCAGGATGGGCAAAAGAATTGATGGCCTCTGGAGCTGCTGGGACTGAGTTTGCTCCGGATCATGCCCTGAGTTAGAGTCCTGCAGCAAAAAGGCCTGGAGTTTAGTAAGGAAACTCTCTCAGGGATTTATAGTATTGATGACTGTAACCAAGCCTGGCAGCCCTTGGATCTTACAGCTCTCTCTGGGCCTAATCAAAGGCCATTGACGTAAACTAAAACATTTGACTTCAGAGAGCTGTGGATCAAACTCTGTGTCTACACTGACTGGGTTTGCCTTCCCCTCAGACACAACCTCACTTTAAATTCTTTTCTTCTGACAGGCCTGTAGCCTCATTCCTCTTTCTTAAGCTAGGAGGGCATTTCACAGCTCTCTAAAATGCCCAGAAGTGACTTTTCCCTTCTCACGGTGCAGTTTCACATTATACCTAATTCAGTGTAACTGCTGGCTGATCCCAAAAGTCCCATCCCTGTTTTACTGATGGCAGGTTTAGAGATCATATAATCTTGGCAGGATAGCTTGACAGAAAATTAACCCAAGCCAACATATATCACCTTTGTGTTGTCTGTGTCCGTTCCCCTCCTGCTTCCCCCCCAACAAAACAAAACTAAAAAACCCACTAAAAACCAAAATGCCACCGTCCTTTCATCAGTTTTCCACATTTGCCATGGATTAGTGTAATGTGACTCTGTGCCATGATTCTCAAAAACTCTGCCAGGGGCATCACATAAAAGCAAAGTTAATTTGCATTAAGGCAGAGAACCCAGACGAAGAAAACATTAAGAAGAATTCAAATGAAAATGATATGAAAAGTATCATAACCAGCATACAAGGCCTAGTCCAGAAGTAATAATTAGATACTGATCCAAAGATAATGGTGAAGATGGATATTACAAGTGTGAAAACTACCCTTGATTTATATTATTATACTTAGTGTAATTCTCGTCTTTTATTTTTTTCCCAACCCAGTCAGCTGTCAGCCTTTAGCATCTGGTTGAAAAGAGCTTGTTCTTCATTTTTAGGAGTGCTCCTGGGCCACTGCAGATCCAATATCACAGTAAATGGGGAATGTCTCTCTGTTCTTTCCTCTTTCTCCTACAGACCCTGGTGTTTCTTTTCAAGTCCAAAGTCTTTGCCAGCAAGCTGGTTTTTACTGCATCCTTTTGCCCAGACATTGATGCATAAATAGCTTCAGATTTATATGATTAGCTTAATTTTTTTCTTCACACATAAACTCATTTTAATTTCTTCCTTCTAATTTAGAGGCGTAAATGTCATCTGCTCACATATTATTCATATTTCAAGCGTACCCTTGAACCTCACTTAATGTCTTCAACTCTTTTACTTTGGGTAGGCATGTTATGAAAATAAAAACTCATAAAAGGACTACAATATCTATTATTAACTTTTAACTTTCAGTACTTTCAATGACTTCCTACCCCTATTGGGAGTCTAAGCAAATGTTCTCAGCTTCCCTTGACACAGTAATGAGGAATTCTCCCTATGTGTTCTCTCTTCCTCATGGCTTGAAAATTAAAGCTCTGTCTTTAGCTATAAGATGTGCAGCATATCTCTCTGAAAGATAAAGTTCATATCAGATTCAAGCTACCCAGCTGTTTCAGAGCTCTGCTTTTATGTCAGGTTTTTGGATTTGGTGAGTGGAAGCAGACTTGCATATGAAAATTCATATTAATTTTAACTTTTAGTGATACTCATTAGCAGAGGTATCATTCTTTATCTTACTGTCTGATTTACTATTCCAATTTTTTTTTAATATGAGGATGTGTCCAAATTCCTATTGCAAAGTCACTCAGAAAAATGGGAGGTTGCTTCAAACAAATGAAAGAACAGTTAATTTTTAAAGCTGGAAGTGAAACAATTACCCCCCTAAAGCTCCTGAGCACCCTTGCTGCTCCCTCACAGTGAAATGTCTTACATTCACGGGGTGGTTTTCCAGTGGTGGCTTGTTCTGCTCTGAGGGAAATGAAATGTGAGATGTTGGAGGGACTGTCGTGGTTTAACCCCAACCAGCAGCCAAGCCCCAGCCAGCAGGATTGGAGAGAACTGGAAGGGTAAAACCTGGAAAACTCCTGGGTGGGGATACAGACAGTTTAATAGGGAAAGCAAAAGCCATGCACACAAGCAAATTATAACAAACATTAACTCACTGCTTCCAAAGGGCAGCACATTTAGCTCCAGATACCAGGACATTCAACTGTGCTCACCTTGTGTTGCCTCAAGGTCCCTGACAAGTCCCCAGCCTTTTCCTGCCCTCCTTCCCATTGATACCTTCCCTCAGAATCTGGGGAGATGTAAATCAGTGAATAGTGCTGCAGAGGAGAAACAAGAAGACAGCCCTCAAAGCCCCTCTCATTTCCCTGGGACACCTTTAACCACAGATCACACCGTGTGGACATGGTGCTCTTTCCAAGGCCACAGCAGCTCCAACACACCAGTGCCTCTGACATGCCAGTGCCAACACCACCCACTCGGATTTTGGGCTACAGCACTGAAGAAAAGCTGGAACTGGGGACTTGTGTGTCACGTGCAATATAGGCCAAAACACATCCTCTCATAAAATCCAAAATATTGCTATCAAACTGCAGAGACTGTGATGTTCTGTGGGCTCTGACCCCGGCCTGGGAAACTCTGACCTGGGTTCAGCTTTATGTCCTGCCAAATTCAGTGTGAAAACTCCTCAGAACAGAGCATGACTGCACCGAGTCTCAGAACAACTTCTTTTAACTCTATTTTGGTTTTGCAGATTTTGAAAGGATTTTTACGAGCTCAAAGCAGGGCAGCAAGTTTCAAAACCACAGTGTTGCTGCAAAAAGAGAATTTTCTGTCTCGCCATCAGTTCTGATTACGTGGCTTCTCTCAAAACAGGTGCTTTCCTTCTCAGAAGCTATGTTAGTGGCTAAAAACATGGAACCTAATTTTCCCAAACAGGCACATCTATTGCTGAAAAACTCAGATTCACTTGCAGTAATTCCCACTTGATTCTAAATATCCCCTGCTGAATAAATAAGCAAAGGAGGCGTCTTCCATGCTAAAAGCTTTTCTGCATCTCCTTATTTACAGGGATATGGAATTAGTGTAACATTTGCCTGTCTCAGAAATAAAAACTTGGGCTACAAGATTTGAAAGTTGCCTTGATTTTTCTCATTTTTATACAAAAAAAGTTCTTAGGACTCGTTCTGTGAGTGTGACTCTCACTGTTAAGTGCAGCTGAGAGCACATTAGGAGGTTTCCCGGCGTATTTTGTTCTCTTTACCTGTTTCCACTGGGTCTTTTGAATCCACCTATTGCCTTCATAACTTCTAAAAATCCTTCCTTTGAAAGTTTGCTTAGGGTTTCCAATTTCTTTTAATAGACTAAAGTTCTTGGCTTTTGTTTGGTTTTGGTTTTTTTTAATTACAGTTATGTCAGTGCATGCAATCAGCGTACAAAAAGCCCTATAAACTTCTTTCTGTTTGCAATTTTTTTTCTGAGATGGTTGCTCCCCAAACTGTCTTGAACAGTGCTGTATCTACAGCAGAATAATGTCAGCACAGTCTTTAGCAGAGTTAAAGCTGTTGTGGTTAAGCTGCAGACATACACATCTCAATCACATTTTCAGTGAAATGGGCTAAGCTTTCCTTTCTGTGTGAGCAGATAAAGAGTACTGTGCCTTTCCTTTGTTATTAAATCCCACCTAAAACTGTAAAATATTACATTGAAATAAGTTATATCTCTTCTTAAATCGTTAAAAAAAAAAAAATCTGTGTAAAAGAAACTGTCCTCCATGGACCTGGGAGTTTAGTGCTGACATGACTCATTTATGTGGCCCATTCAAGGTAGATGTATCAAAAAAAAGTAGTTCCTTCTCTGTGATGTAGATACTTGAAAAAAATAATTTTAAAATAACTACGAGCTTTAATCCTTGAGGAAATTTCTTTTTACCATTATATTGTTTCAAGCATGTAGCCTTTTAACATAACTATTGCAGACCAAAGTATTAAGGAAAGCTGTTGAACCCCCATCTGTCCTGTCTGCCCCACACTTTGAAAACAGACCATTTTTAAATAAGTGACCATTGCCAGCCTGAGGCAGAGGGCAGCATTCACCACCTTATGGTGCACTGCAACTTCTGATGAACAGC
Source organism: Manacus vitellinus (assembly GCF_001715985.3). Classification (NCBI taxonomy): domain Eukaryota; kingdom Metazoa; phylum Chordata; class Aves; order Passeriformes; family Pipridae; genus Manacus; species Manacus vitellinus. Next base: position 1,213,765 of record NW_021940737.1, on the reverse strand, counting down.
AGCTACTTTTTAACTCCTCTTTCTCCATACAGTCCCAATACATGTACTGAAAAATGGATTGCCTCATATGGCCTCTTGCAGAATTGTTTGATGAATAAATGACATTGCCATTAGCATTTAGTTATAAGTACATTTGAATTTTAAACTGGATATATGCTACTTCTCTTCTTGAAACTAGCAGCTTTTTTGTGCAAAAACCATGCCCCAGACCCAGGCATGCAATAATAATAATAATAATAATAATAATAATAATAATAATAATAATAATAGGATTGAGGATGGCATCTCTATCTCAATTTGATTCATTAGATACAGACATTAAAGAAATTTCTTACATGAGTCTGCACAGTGATCAAAACTGATACAAGAACAGAGCTCCTATGTCTTAGCTGTGAGTTTGGTTTCATTCCTTCTTTACTACTCTGGGTATCAATTCCAAAATAAGCTTTTATTCATAGGTTTGGTTTTTGCTGCAAAGCTGTTGTTCGTTTTGTCTCCTTCAGTAATATTAAATATCTTCTATCTCAGCTTAAAATCAAATTTCTGTAGCCAATTTAGGCTGGAGAATTCCTTGAGTACTGTGTTATAGTTATTTGTAACTCATTTCCCACTCTCCTCCTCCACAGTCTTACATATTCATTCCTCCTAATAAAATATTTTTGATCAGATCAGAAATATATGAAAGACCAGAAAATATTTCTTGGCTCCCAGACACATGCAAATTTCTTATTTAAGAGAGAGACATAGATAAGATAAACATGGTGTTTTTCTAAAAAAAAAAAAATAAAAAAGAAAGAGTAATGAAACACTTGTCTGCTTCATTTGGCAAGGAACATGTCTGGGGTTGTTATTAAATACCAGAAGTGAGCAGAGGAGAGAGTGAGAGAGGGAAGTGGATGGAAAGATTCTGTAGGGATGGGGATACTGTGCTCTCAGCTGTGGAACAATCTGCTCAGCTGTGACACCAAATCCTGAAGAGACTTCTCTGAATCCAGTGGAAACTCGCTTGCACGAGCTGGAAATCCAGCATTCTCTGTGTTGATTTCCAAAGGATGTCTCCAGGTTTGAATGAGGATGGCTGACAGTACAGCTCGATCAGGATGTCTCTGATGATGATGATGATGATTAGAGGGTTTTCACTGCGTTTTGTTCCACAGGGAGTGATGAGGGAGTTTTAAATGTGCGCTGGCCAAGATCACTTTCAAACCATTTGCAGCTGAGTGTTGGCCATCACTTTGAAATTTAAGAGAAACCAAACATATTGCAGGAGATTTATTTCAATCGCAGATCGAAAACAATGGGGTCCCACGGCAAGCTGGGAGTCTGCTCCTTTTAAAGGAGCACATGCCACTTCAAGGGAAAAAAAGCATGAAAGGAAGCAGTGGTGTGCAAATCAAAATAAGCCCTTTGTCTTTCTCGCTGGATCCATGCTTGGGGAAGAATAGACTGTAGGGGAAGAATTCAGACCTGTCTTTATTCGGTCTCCAAAGGCAACTACTTTCTCTCTGGATGAGAAGGACATTTGGTTTTAATGGTGGTAGAAGCCTTCCTTAATTTTCATGATCAATACAGGCAGTTGGCAACAAGGTTCTCTTCAAATAGCTGATTGTTGAAGACAAGGTGCTTTGGTTTTATTTATTTTATTACTGCCCTTCCACTGCTATATAGGATTCATCAGTTTTTCATCTGCTCTCAGCCACCAAACTGAACTTCTGGATTCATTCAGCCACCTTTTCTTTCCTCCCTGTCTGCAACACGATTCTGGCACTCCTCTAGGATCACTGATCAAGGAAGAAAAGTCTCCCTTAGCCTCCTTTTTGCTGGGCCAATATAGATTAATTTCTGACGGGGGACGTGATTGAATTTATCGTGTGTTACTTTTTTAACGCTTGTAATGTTTGTGTTTTAAACCCACAAATATTTTGAGCTTTTTTGATTTCGTGCTTCCTGCAGGTGACAGCGCTCCAGGGACAACACCCCACCCGCAGCTGGGCACAATGAGACCTAATCTTGGCTGAGAGACCTGTAGGGGATTGGAGGTGCTGCTGTGGCTGTTTGGTTTTATCCTTTCCTGGGAGCGCTGCTGATCAAGTTGAGATGAAGGTAGGCCCCTCTAAACTTTTCCTATGCGTTTATCTCTAAGTGAATAAGTGCTATCTTTGGAATTTTCACCGGTTATTCCAGGCAGTGCTGCCTGTCTGCCCTCGGGGCTCAGTACCCAGGCTCACACCCAGCACTGCAGCCACTTCAGCACTTAATTATATGTACGGAGACAACGATCCGCCTTGTACCCTTTACAAAAGAGCCACAAGGAAACACAGAGTGCCGCTGCCTTGCCAGCCAGAGGGACCTTTGCCAGCACCAGGTGGTGGGAGGCGTTGGGCGAGCGAGTGAGGTCACTCCTGGTGCTGCCTGTCTGTTTAAAAACGCTGCTTTTGAGAGAGAGGCCAGCAGCGTTTGGTGTTTGGTGTCAAGGGACTGAAAGGGGTGCCACGTGAGGCTGAAAAGTTCCTAATGAACCCTTTTCGGTGCTCCCCCTCCCATTTGGATGATTGTTCTCAGCTGGCTGCTGCGCTCCTGTGTCCAGGTTTTGCCAAGTGTGTGGTTATCTCCCTGCTTGCATCTGTTTGTTCTGTGCTCGCCTCCGTGGCTGGAAGGGTGCAACCAATTGTCAATGATGCCGCTGGGATTTTTCTGTCTAATTTCTCCTGGAGTTCTACCAGTGGTCTGATTTCATTACCTTGTTTCAAATCCGGTTTTAGTGGGAAGTGCAGAGGAATACGAACACGAAATTTATCCGGATGCATAAACATACACTGTGTTTGTTTTACATCAGCTGTGATATCTGTGCCCAGCTCCTTATTTCTAGTATTGATGGACATTCTCTGAGTCACTGAGCAGGAGCAACTGGGCAGCAAGTGAGTTCAGTGGCCTTGCAGACTTTCTGAAGCTTAGAGGCTTCATGCAAGTTACAAAAGGACCTGCTTTCCTTTGAGTACAAATAACATTGTGCTGTAATTTCATCTTAAAGACTTTTGTGTTCACTCAATAGAAGAAAACCTGTCTTTGTATAAGTTTATTTGGAGGATCAAAGTATGTTACATAAGCTAATTTCGTGCTAGGTAGGTGTAGCTGAAATGAATGGCCAAAATGTTTAAAGTGGTTGAAAATCCATGTCCTTTATAGCCACTGACTGGTTTAGAAGGTTGGGGTGTTGTGATTTGCACTTCTGTGTCCCTGGTTTGAATTTATTGGAGAATAATAGCAACACATTTGATGGCATATCTATAGTGGGACTCTGAAGTCGTGCTGCAAGGTGCTTAAGGTGTTTTAGACAGGTATCATTTTAAAATAGAAAGGGAAGTAGTCAGTGCTCAGGGCTTTCCAAGGTTTTGTTGCAGGTTATGTGACAAAATCTCATCTTTTTTAACTAAGGAATAAAACATTATATGAAACAAGTATCTGCTTTCAGGAAAATGTGTCTATTATGTGTTTAAAGAGAGGTTTACTTTGAGCTGCATGGAAGATAGGCATGCAAATGGAGTATTTGCTTAGAAATTCTTGTGGTCATTGAAGAGATTTTACCTAATTCTTTTCTTTTAAAAGAAAAAAGTATGACAAAGATTTTAAATGGATGACTGGGATCCAAAGGACAGATAATGCAGACTCCAACTGAGTTTATAATAGTTCAATTCTGTAAGTGAAATATGTTCTCTATTTAGAAAAAGAATGAGAATATGAAAGTTGTTGTGTCAGTGATTCTTCAGGTTTTCATTCAATTGATCAGAGTGGAAGAAAAGATATCTCCATACATCCAGCTCCTTTTTTTTTTAAATTTCCAGTCTCAGTTCTTTGCATGCTCCATGTAGAGGCTGTATACAATTATGCCTTGCTAATAAAACAAGGTAAAATAATATAATCCCATTGTATTGTCACAGAGATAAAGCGGATGGTAAGTTATTGTTTTAGTTGATCAGCAGGGTGGCCCAGTAAAATGAATTCCCATCTCTTGGCTTTGGCTTATCTTCTGATTCCTGAGAGACACAACAAAGAAAAACAATAATAATAATAGGAGTGGTATTTTTACTCTCGTTTGATGTGAATATTGCAATAGTGGAGTCTCATGACAGAAAGGACAATAATTGTGTGTACTACCTGAACATCAATGGCATCATGTGCTGTAGCGTGACTCTGTTGAAATGTTGGACTTGTGTGGTAACAACTCTACAGGATAATAAAAACACATTCAGTATGTAAACACCACTACTCTGGTTATAATTGGCACCACACGTAAAGGTCTCCCTTCCTAAATCAGGTCTGCTTAAGTACTAAACACAAATACCTGAGTTTCTTCTCTAAACAGCTCACATTTTTAATATTTTAGTTTCTGGAATGTGCCCTTCTAGCCTGTACCTGTCAATTATTGCAAACATTTCCATCAAAGAGACAGAGGCTTTGGATCTCTACTGCAAAACTTCCTTTATATATCCAAGGAGAGCAGTCAAATCATCAAATGTTCTCAGAAATTAATAGGCAGCTTCTGCACTTTGTGTGTTGGACTTGTTAAGAGTGGTTGTCCTCTCTTGCTTTGAGCAACCTGAAAGCAAACAGAGAGCTTCTGCTTTGCATGAAAGCAGTGCCCTGCTTCCAGCCAGGGGTTCAGCTCAGGCCATAGTGGTTAATTTTTTAAAGAACTTTTGTTAAAATATTCTCAGCTCGTAACCAATATTAGAGAATTAAGAGAGGCTGTTCTCCATACACTCCTTCTCCCTAAGGTGCTGTGAAAGAAAAGTGAATGTCTCAGGTACAGAATGCGTTCACCCAGCTCTTCCTTGCAGGGCAGAGGCAGATTGCTGCCCAAATCCCTGTGCAAAACCCCTCAGAGCCACGCTCAGGAGGCCCTGAGTGCCCGTGCTGCAGCCTCACAACAGGGCTCTGCACCTTCATTAGCAACTCTGATTAAACACCCTGAATTTTGTGGTGGATATCACAAGACAGGGCCGTTGGGAGAACTTGCAGTGCACATCACAGTGGTGTCCTTCAAAGTCTTCACTTTGGACCAGCTTCTTCCCCTCCTGCCCTGTCTCAGTGAGCAGCGTGGTGGGGCTGCCCCCAGGAGGGGCTTCAGAGCTGTAGGAGGGAGTTCTTGTGCCCTTCGGAGGCCACTGAGAAGCAGGAAAAGCTGTGTCCCTGAGCCTGTAACAGATGCAAATTGTGCAGATGAAGGAGAGGGAGCTCTAACAGCCGTTGAACGCAATCTGTGAACGCCACTGTTTCATTTATAGTGATGCTACCTGGGCATTTGCACTTAAAAGGGACAATAAAGAGGTGTCAGAACAATCGCGCGGCTGCAGAATTTAAGCTGCGGCAAAGATGTTTTGAGCCGTGTGAAATGTTGGCTGCAAAAGATCCGCTTTTTCCGTTGGTTTTTGTTATTACTGAAGGCTGTTCTAGTTCTCCTTGTTTCGTGACACCGACCGGTTCGTTTGCCTTCAAAGACTGAAGATGCAAAGAGGCAGGGAAACGAATTAAGTCAAACCTGCGCGAAGAATGTCATGGCTGCTCCTTATTTGCCTGTTTAGTTTTGAAGTAGCTTTTCTGTGCAACTGGATGGCTGGTTCAGTCCCTCGCCAGCCCCTAGCAGGGAGCAGCGGAGTTGCTGTAATATTTCGGTGTTATTCTCACTTTCAGGACAGAGGGCCAATGCTCAATTGAGGCAGCCTTTGGAGGCTGCACACCCCGCGCTGAGGATCTGAACTGCTCTTGCCTTTCAGGATTTTTATTTGGAGTAAGAGAACCGGTTTTGCATAGGTGAGAAACCGCACACTGAAAAAAAAAAAAAAAACCTAAACAAAAATCTGGTGTCTGTCAAACAGACAGTTACTGATTAACCAAGAATAACGGGCTTGCATTTAGTGTCCTGTTAAAAGCACAATAACCCGTGATTGTGTGTATGATTATCTCGCTCCTTATCAGCTGCAAACGTGAAAGTTTTGTGTGCCCAGGAAAAACAAGGAAACAGAGGCGTCTGTTGTATCACAATAGGTGCGTTCAAAGTGCCCTAATCCTACTCAGTATAAGCAAATGCCCCTTGAAAGGAAACGTGGAGTTTAAAAAAGGGAATATATGCAGTTTGTAAAAAAAAAAAAAAAACAAACAAAAAAAAAACCCCACGAAACAAACAAAAGACCCAAAAAACCTGGAGTAAAGCTGTATGAATTTTAAGGTAAGATTGGTTTCGTAGCTACAGCAGCATCAAATACATTAGAGGATCTCTTGTCATTCTGGACCTTCTAGACTTCCTATAGGATACTACTATCTGATTTTTATGAATATCATTCATTTGAATTCCATTAGTGTTCAGAGGCCCTGGTCGAGACTCAGCCATAGTTATCTCGCTGTATCCCAAAGAGTTCGCAGTTTAAATAGACAGGATGGGCAATTAGCAGGCAAATGTCCCACAACTACAGAAAAACCAAATTACCTAATGCTTTGTCATATCTTAATGTCAGTTGGTTTGTTTTTTTACGTACCTCAGTAAAATGAGTAGTCTGCAAAATGAGAACATGTCGTTCTCATATTTCAGAAAAGTTCTAGCAAAACTAATGATAGTAAAATGCTCCAAAGCCTCCTAATTAATACAGTAAAGGTTCGAAATTATGATGATTTTCATGTAATACGGATTTGAACTGTGTGAGTTTGGAATCTGTAGCTTTTAGTGAGGAATGTATTTCCCAGGGAAATACAGGGGGGCAGCAGGACTGTTTGTTTTAATAGTTCTCTGTGTGTGTCTGGACATGTGAGTGAACAAGAGATCAGCAGGGCAAAACGTGCCATAAATGCTGTAAAGTCTCATACAATTGTGTCAGGCAGTAAACCCGAATGAACTTGCAAAGTCATGCACTAGTTCAATTTTGGAAAGGAAAACCTGGCTTTGAAGCCAACCAAATCAATCCCGAGTTCAAATTAAATTTGGAGTATCCTGTGAAGCTCCAATACACAACCCCAATAAAAATCAGCACTTAAGGTGCGGGCAAATAATGTTTCATTTAAAAGAAACTGAATGAGGATTACTGACAGAGAAAGTTTTTGATGTTGTTTTGTCATTAAAGTCAAATTATGGCATTATTGTCTTACTCTCATATGTCTCAATCATCTCTCTCTCCTTCTGTCTCTCTTTAATGCACAGAAAGCCCTGTGCATGGTTGGTCTTGTGTCTTCATCTCATTAAAACCTTGCCATGCAAATGTATCATAAGTGTTGCCTGAAGACTTCTGTCTCATGCAAAATTTAGCTTAAACTCTACTGGCATCAAATAATTTGTTATGCACAAACCTTCTGTTTGGTTTGCTGACATTCCTCCTTAGCTGGCTCTCGTGGTGATTCATTATCTTGTGCTATAGATTTCCAAGTATCATCTTTGTATTGATTTTTATATCTTTAATAACCACTCCACAGAAGATGGCTCCACTTGGTGTCATTGATCGCATCAAAAATTCAAGGCTTACAGAAGTACTGGAGGGCTAATTGGTAGCAGAACATTTCAGACTTAATCTTAATGCAGTCTTAATCTTGTGCTCTAACCTGACTTGAAGATTTCCTTCTTGAGGCTAAAGGGAAACTTGTGAATAACTGGAAATTACCTGGTGAGAGCAGGTAAACCCACGAGGAGTGTGAACGTGGAAAATGGAGATAACAAAGGTTAGATCTGGAGAACAGCTTTCTTTTGTCTCTTCCCCTTCACCTAAGTATCCTCCTTCAGTAAATTCTCCTAGCTGTGGAAAAATGCACGTTCACAACATCCCACACTGTGCAGTGGCCAAATGGGATCGAGTTTCTGACGATTTAGAGAAAACTATTGGGTATGACAAGTTCAAAAAAGTGTGCTGTAGGTCACTCTTTTCAAAAAGAAATGATCAAAGATAGGTAACTTTAATTTCTTACGTAAAAATTAAGGGCTCTATTTGGATGCTTAAGGCCTCAGACAGTCAAGTCTTGGCTAGATGTGAATTTAGAATATTTGAGATTGTGGGCCACAACAGCAATCTGGGAGTCCTTCAGTCTGTTGAGTTTGCCTTAAGGTGTTTAAAGCTTCTATCTCGTTAGGTTTTCAAGCACCGTGGTCCATCAATGACAAGGAGGTGACTTGTGTGTCCATATTCTTTTCACAACTGCATTTGTGGCGGTTTTTTCACTGTTATGTTCCCTGATTTTGCAATTTTTAATACTCTAAAACTTCAAAACAACTGAAAATAAACCACACTGAGTTACAAGGGATATTTTGTTTTTTTTTTTCTTTTAGAAAATCCGGTGACAGACAAAGAATATGTAGAGACAGCAATGTGTTAAAACCTGGAAAGATAATTTCTCAAAAAAGCTGCCCTTGTAAATTGTTAAAAAGTTGTTTAAAAAGTGTCTTCCAACAGACACAGCAAGGCAGATTGTCCAGCTACTGCTAAGAGTATCAATCAGGGCTGCTCAAGCAGTTCTTGCCAATAAAAGGCATTGAGACATAACCAAGTGTGCTGGTTCAGGCACTGCTCACCATGTGTGCCATGGGAACTGCCTGGTGTGTGTCCTAAAAGATCAGAAGGGTGGTTAGAAACATGGGATCTCCCACAGGAATATGAGAGCCATCATCTATCTGGGACCATGGAGTAAAAGTGAGCTGTGTTCACAGAGCAGGAATAACCTTGGTCCCTGCTGACCTCTGTGTGAGCAGCCCTTGTTTCCTGCTAGACCCCCTCCAGTCTGTCAGGTTAGCCTGGTTTCTGCATGAACAACCTGAATTTGGAGCTGGCTGTAAGAAGCTCACATCATTCTCATAAAGTCCAATGAAAACCACATTACACAGTTAATGCATCCCTACACCTCTCCTACCTTTATGATGTTCCTGTTCTCGCTCTCAGACTGAGGGGAAATTGTCCACATCAACCAAATCTTCTCCAACAGGAATCCAGCAGCCCTTCTCATTCCAGAGTTTTACTGTGCTGGTCACTAACCCAGCTGAGCAGTTCATTCCTGGAGTAAACCCAGCAGCCAAGGAAATGCTGCCTCCTTATTTCCAGGGAGAGGAACAAAATGCAAGAGCAGTCTAAGGACTGCTTATTTACAGTGGAGAACAGTGACTCCTAGAATTTTTGTCCAGCCCTGCAGAACAATTCCTCTGAATGAGGAATATCTGAATACACTCCTTAGCCATCAGCATGGCTGAGGGATTTCTGGTTTAGCCCAGGGTAGGCTCTTTGATGAGGGACAGTGATACAGATGGAATGTAGTCTGAATTTACTGACTTCCAGCCTTGTATTGTTCCTTTCTCATAGTTAAGAATTGGCTTCCATTAAAAAGAAAAATAAAATTGTGAGCATTGAGTGACATTTATTGTGGACATGATGTATGAGGTGCATACACTACCTACCAATAAACAGAATTGGAAGATGCAACATATTGACAAAAATCAGGTGGCTGAATACTCGTACCTGAACTCAAGCATAAACACAGGAGAAACCTCTCCTCTTTGCCCCCCACAGCAACATGTTACAAAAGGCTCCTAGAAGAGTACCAGAGCAAACATGACTCAGATGTCTGTTGAATCTTCACTATTCTGTCCTCCTAAGACTTCTTCCATAATTGTGTTGGGTTGTTTTTTTTTCCTAGCTGTGTTATTAACTATTCAGGGATGGACAGAAAGTGAGCAAAAAGGCTACTGGTGCTTTCAGCAAAAAGCAAACCCTGAACAGTAAAAGCTTAAGAGATCACTGGTTTGCTTCCCTTTCTACACTTTGGGTGTTTTTTTTTAATTCCATTCATTGTTTTGTTCTCAGAAAACTTCATGCTTCGAGAGAAAAGCCCCATGGTCTCATGCCTGAGTTCTATGCTGTGAGAAAAGAGAAAGAAATTCAAAGTATAACTTACAGCCTTTAGTGAGCATCATTCCTCGCATCTGTCCCTCGCTGTGTCCACCTGCCAGCGCTCCCAGTGCTCACACAAAGCTGTGAGGCCTGGTTGTGCTGCAGGACACGAGAGTAATTCCCATGGATTTCAATGGGAATTACATGCATCCTGCAGCGGGGGAGTCGGGCCCTCAGGTCTCACTGAATAGCAAAGAGTCACAGAAAATCCACGGCTCCCATTCTTTCTCTGCAGGGTATGTGGAAGTCAATGGGAGTCACTTGTTAGATGCTGTGATGGGAAAAACTTATCCTTATAAGATAAAGCTTCCCGTTTGTTGTCGCATTTTGATTAATTTTTTACAAAGATCTTAGTGATTTGATTTTTTTCTGTAGAAAATATGTTAGCATCTGACCTTCTTTATCCCACTATATAATTAAAAATGGAGCTAACCCAAAGAAAACACACACAAAGCAAAAGCCCACAGAAGAAATGGGAGAAAACTGAATTTACAGAATTGCCATAGTTTAGTGCAGATGGTGAACAACTCTTTGTGAGAGACTGAAATGTTGTTCTCTAGAAACGCTCTCTGCTCCCACCAGGTATCCTAACACAAACTTCCAGTGTTGATGCTACTGATACAAATAATGAACAAGAATTTGGCAAATCTGTACAGAATTCGGAGTCTGTATCTTGAACTTTTTCTTGGATTTTGAGACTGAGTTTCCATCGAATCAAAGTTTGGACCCAAACCAGACTTCAAACACCTCCTTCTTTATAACATTATAACATTAGCCGAAGGAAAGGGTTTCTTCCCCTCCCCCCTGCCCTCTCCTACTCTTCCACCCCCAAGTGCTCTCCTTGAAAGCAGCAAAGAACTTAAGAAATCTGGGCAGTCTATCAGTTTGCTATGGTTCATTTTAGCTAATCCAGACATCCAGCACAGCAGGGGGAAAACTGCTGTATCTAGTGAAACAAGAGCATGAATAATTAAAACTCTGTTATTAATGAACTTCGAGTCGTTATGTAAATGAAACTGATTTCAAGTCTAATTTGTCAGCCTGAATTCTTTTTCTGTTCTCCTTTTGTCTAGGACAAGAACTCATCATAATGGACTCGATAATAAAACAGTGGCAGACACGCTGCGTGCAGTGCCCATCTGAGCTGGGGCTTTTAGCTCGGTTAATTGATACAGTTACTGCTCAGGAGTCTGTAAGGCGTTTGTGTGCCTTTACGTTTTACAAGCCGGCTTTTTTCCCCCCCTTCTCTTCTGCCAGTGCGAGCCATTCTTTGCACATTCCTCATTACCGTTTACCTTTACATGAGGGGTGCCTTGTAATTACCGGCTGGTAAATAGTTTCCTCCGCGTTTCGTGTGTTGTTCAAAGCCAGCGGAGTTCAGAGGGGTCTGTGGGAAGGGAAGTCTGGAGTTATCAAACAATGGGCAACAGTCACCAGGACAAAAAGCCCGTCAAAGCACAAGGGCTGCCGGCCCGGGGTCCCTGCCCCATTGTCCTGGCTCAGGTGTCAGTCATCCCCCTGCCCGCTGCCTTTGCTGGGATAGGGAATAACTATCCCATAACAATATGGAAAAAGGACAGGCACTCCGCCGGCAAGGCTGGGATTAGGATTTCAAAGGAAACCCCGAATTTTAGCTTTTTTATTTTCGCCCAAACCAGGCAGGATCTTTTGAAATAGTCTATGTCCTAAATTAATCAAGCCTGTGGTGGACAGCCAAGGATAGTGAGGCAGAAGGGGTTGAAGTGGGGCTGAAGGGTTGCCTCAAAATCATCATTTGTTGGGTTTTTTTAAGTCCTCTTACTCGCTTGTAACAAACGTGGGTAGAGCCCTCCCCAAATCTTCATTTGCAAAGCCCGGCCATGATGATGATGATGATGATGATGATGATGATGATGATGATTACTGTGTGTCCATTAATTCTCACCAAAGTCTCTCTTTTTTTTTTTCTTCTTGTTGTAAAATTCAGTATATTTTGAGACCTATTAGTTCAGATTTATATTGTCAAGAAAAAGTTTTCAGTGAAAGGTCGAGGAGTAAGGAAGGAGAGGAGTGTGAGCACATATTTCCATATATACCACGTGCTAAGAAAAGAAGAGGTTAACAAAAGAATGGCCAAAATAGGATATTAAGAGAATTTAAAAATAAGTAACAATACCAATAAAAAAAGAAAAAAAACCAAACCAAACCAACAAACAAACAAACAAAAGACAAAAAAAACCACAAAAAAACCCAAAAGACAAAACAAAACAAACAAACAAACAAAACCAAAAAACACAAAACACAAAACCAACACAAAAGAAACCCCCCAGACATGGAAGAAACCATGTCTTCAGTCCCCTGGCACCAGCCTGGTTCTGATATCAAGGGCAGAGACTTGAAACTGGATCTTTTACTCACAAGAAAACTGTGAAGTAAGAATTGTTTATTTTATTCTGTGCAAGGAACAATTTATCTCTTTTTTTTTTAGTCTTTGCTCTTTGGGGCACTTTTTTTTTCAATATACTAAGAGTGTTCTTTAACTGCCTTTTTTTTTTTAATCAGCTTGCTTTCTTCGAAAGGAACAAAAATTAGGGCAGGATCACTGGTTCTACTCATAGAAAATTGAATAAGGGGGAGAAATTCTCAGTATAGAAATGGGAAAACATATATTAAAGGTTTCTTTTCTGGTTTTTTTTCTCTTTTTCTCCACCTTAGGCTTTCTGTCTGTGCCATCGTTGTGCAGAGGTCTAACTAAACACACACAGGGTAATATTTAGAATTACCTTCTGAGTAAACTGGCCTGCTGGCCCTTCTTTGCCCTGGTGGACCAGGCAAAATGTGGGGGCCTGAGAGATGGAAAGAATTAAGACAAGAGGATGACAAGAAGTAGGTGGTGAATATAGGGACAAGTACCATTTTCTGCAAGCAGTAATGCTGGGACAACACCAGTATTGCAGATCTGGGAAATGATGAATGTGTGGGTCAGGATAACAGGGAAGCAGAGCTGGGACACACTGGACAGTGTCCTGAGGGGGGACAGAAGGCATGGGAAGCTGGGCAGGCAGAGAGCCCACAGCAGAAAGTTTATTTGCAGTGGTTGGAGACTGATGGCAGATTTTACAGGAAGGGGGACCCGATGGTTTTCCTTACTCAGCTCATTTAAAGGTACTCTGGGAAGAGCAGGATTCTTGCAAACGTTGTATGTTACCTATTAGCAGGATCCTAAAAACACTCCTGTTAATGGGAGATATTTTTAAATAAAGCTTTTGCCCCAAAATGCCATTAGTGCATCTTAGCAGTGCTAACACAAATAGGCTGGGTGGAGATTGCTGCAGGACAGGAAGGTCTCTCCAGGCTTTTGGGGCTCCTTTCTCAGTTCTTGGGGCAACTTGCCTCCAAAGGACAAGTTTTTGGCTTGTCTGCTAAAACCCAGTGTGGCTGGGAGAGCCTCCAACCCTCAGCCCACAGTGTTACACTCTGAATTGGGCTGTGGGAGTTAATGGCCAACAAATCTATGTCCTGGAAGAGGCACCAATGCCAAGGAGGAAAAAGTTCCATGTTTTCTGCCTCTTATTAGGTGAGGCAAAGGCCAACCTCAGACTTTCCTTCCCTATGCAAACTGTGAGAGGTAGTCATGGAATATTGTGTAGTTTCTGTCAAAGGAGAAAGAAGTTTTAAAAGCAGCTCCCTTTTGTCACACCTTGAGCATCCTGTCAAGGAGGTTTGGTGTACTCATGGTATGTACTAAAATTGCTGTGGGAATATTACTGGTTGAGAAGATCTATCAGATGTGTATTTAGAGGATGTATTTTAATATCTGCTAGCCTGACTGCATTTTTTTTTACAATAATAAGACCTAAAATAAATTAGATACTTTTTGAAGCTTTAAAATGTTCTTGCAACACAAGCGTAATGTAAAATCTAATTTAGTTCTAAGGCTAGATATGAAAAGAAGGAAAAAGAGAGGGGAAGAGGTTCCATGTTTCAGTGAAACAAGTTTCGTGCAACAAAGCAGGTGTTTATGGAATGCTTCATTTTAATTCAGTGCAGCTAATATCCCAGTTTATGTTGTTTGGAGTAATAACAGTGTAACACAGAGCTGTAGCAGAGATTTGCAGGTTTCCTTTAGGTCACTAACAGTTGCTATAAACACGTTGGACTATTTTTTTATTATTCTACTCCATCTACATCCAATAACTGGAGGGGAGGGGAAGGGGAGAGGGTTAACAGTTTTTACAGTTTAGAAGGCTTTTCTTTTTGTCACATTTAAACCAAATATACACAGGTGGCTAGGTGGCACTGTGGATTAATGTACTTCTGAATTAATGTGCCTAGAGTGGCTTGTATCACAAAGTGAGTATATCTGAAGTACAAGCTTGCTTCCCTTCCCGGATCACCATGTGTGCAGTCACTTGAACTGCATTATTTTTGTATCAAAATCAGAAATCCAAAAAAATAGACACTGCAGTCACAAGATAATTATCTTAATGAACCTGTGTTTTGGAGCTATGTACTGCTTTGCAGGCACTGTGTTGAAGCTTGCTGTTTATTTTAACTGTAAAAAAGAGAAGGCCACCTAAACTGCAAAAACTATTTTAAAAGAGAGAGGAACAAAAAAGAAAAAAAGCTTTTCAGGTGTTGGATATTGAGTAAAAAATAAAAGCACTTGTCCAGCACGATGGGCACTGTCTGTGCTCTGGGAGCACTGGAGGGCTGGGAGCTCTGGGTTCCTGTGGGAGCAAGAAGTGTTCTAGATCCAGTGCTGGAACCCCCCTGAAATCCAACTGCCACAAGCAGGCAGGCACACACTGCACAAAGCCAGGTACAAATTACAGCTCTCTGCAAACAGACCTGAATGGAAATATTATTATTTTTTCCGGGGTAGTCCCTCCACTGCAATAATCAATAAACATAATTTCCACAGCAACTGAGGTGACAGTCAGGGAGTGCAGCAGCGTCTGCCTGGAGCCACATGAACCTGACTCACTGAAGGAGAAGTTCTGCCCATTGAAAAGGTTTAAAGGTTTTGCTTCTCTAAGAAATGGGAAGTGGAATGCATGTAACCAATAGAACTCAATTATTGCACATTCTCAGTCTCCTCTAGTCAACTCCAGAGGTAATAATCACTATAGGGATTTCTAAAAGGTAATTACTGTATATTGCTAATTATACTTTATTGAGATCAAACATACTTCAGTGTTTTGTTGATGTTACAGGAAAACGCAGTCTGTGTTTATAGTTTTAAATGCAAACAGTGCAATTTGCACTGGGGCTTAAAAAAAGGTGGTTTTTAGGATACAGCAGTTTAGATGTCAAGACTACTGCATCAGCCACCTTCCTTTTTGGAATAGAAAATGCAGTTTCTGTAACCTGAGGCAACAGTTCTTTATAATGCATGGTAGACATTCGCCCTTACTCCTTCTTTCTTCTAAAGTTGAACGTTGTAACAGAGGGGAATTGGTCAGGTACAGAGTATTCTTTCATGTGTATTATTAGTCAAAGATGTATACAATTAGTTAAAGAAACAACTTTGGAAAGAACTAAGTGCCTGTAAAAATCAAGCCGATTAAGAAAGAAGTACCTAACATCTGACTAGATCTATATTCCTTAAATTGAAAATGAAAGCTGCCACTTCTACTAAAAGCCCTTGCAGCCAGGAGATTTCACAGCAGTTCAGTTAAAGCCCAGCTAATGAATATAAGTTACTTTAGTGGATTTTAGCTGACTTTGAAATTAAAGTCTGAAGCCGTTGGATGCTGCTAGCAGAGCTAGACTATAGCAAAATGGACTTAATAAACTCCATTGTGCAGACAGATCCCCAGCGAGATTTGTCTTCCATCCATGACCAATTGGTATTATTTTTGTGGTGACTGGTACTTTTGTCTGGGAGACTGGGATTTCTGGGAGTGATTAGCACTTTTCAGCAGTGATTGACAGGTTGTAGCAGCAATGAGACAATAGGAGGAATCATTACGGATTCAAATGCAGATTTTTGTTTGCGTGCTTTAGGACTGGTTTGAGTAGAAGTGAAATCTAGATATGAGGGCAGAAATCGGCCATTATTTCATCCATTTTTATAAAATACAAAAGGAAAAATGAAAATGTGCTAAATAAAACAGTGAAAAAGAGAACAGGATAGGCAATAAGATCACATTACTATTGACAGAATTCTCCTACTATATCAGTTTTGAGGGGAGGTGGTTTTGTATTTTTCTGGGGAATCTTTTCTTGAGCGTTTTGTACAAAATTCTGCAGTAAGTTTGTAATAGAAACAAATAGTAGAGTTTGTGGTGGAAAGATTTTTCATCATATGAAAAAAAATCTCATGTAAGACAGCAAAGAATAGTCTCACTTACAAGGGGAATGCAAACGTTGGTGCTGTGCTGAGGCTGAGAAAACTGTCTCTGTTGCATCTAAACAAGAGGCCGTAGGGAAACAATTATAGTGACTGATTCCAAGCATTGACCAGCAATTGATAATTGGCCATAAATAATTAGGAAATAATGGCATGCCAGTGGTGTAAATTATGTAAATGTATTAGCTATGTCTCCAGATACTGATTGAGTGCCTTATAAGTGATTTTTTTTTTATTCCGATTATAAATTTAATATACTGTACATGACAATTTAATCTTGTTTGGCATCAAAGCTACCAAGATAATACAGAATTATACAAGCCTAATCAAAGAGAGAAAAATCAGATGAACATCATTATTTTGAAGAGCTGGTTTAATGGGAGTTGACATTTTCAAAAGAGCATGGATTCTTTCTTTTTTTTTTTTTTTGAGACAACAATTAATCTGAACTAGGTTTCTGAAGCAATAGGCTAGCAGAACAAAACACTCACTGAAATTATAGATGTGAGGGTGTACTTCATATCTCATAAGGTATTAAATATTTAAAGTATGATTTTGCATGGCACACACTCTTTCTGTAAAATGATCATGGCCCTGGATTTTTATTCTTAAACCGTGTGCTCTTCAGGGCAAGGGCTGTATATTTTTTTTGTGGTGTGACTAACTTCTGAAGATTTCATCATCTTTTCCTTCTCTGTTGATATCAACCGAAGTCTGTAACTTTGGTATTTTATATCTTAATGCAATCAGATTATATTGGAAACCCCATCACATTAGCCAGCATCAGTTGCACAGAAATGTGTAACGTCTCCCAGGAGTAAAATTTCCACACAAGGAGTAGGGTTTTTGTGAATGTTTCAGCTCAATGTAGTTTGGTTTCCTGGACTTGTTAACATATGGGCTGAAAGGTGTTCCAAAACTGATGAAATTTAGTCCTGTTGGTATTTAATCCCACAGACTATGTGATATTCACAAAGTGGTCATTTTACTACACATGGTTTACAAAAATCCTAATATTAATAAGAAAGATATTTTTCATAAAGTCGGCTAAATTCTGGATGTTGGTGCAGTGTAATTTGAAAAAGCTTCCCCAAAGTGCCAGGTCAGACACTGTGATGCCAAGCTGATGACCCAGAGGTGTCTGCAGCCCAGCACACACAGGCACTGAGGAGTTGTCACTGCAGTGTCGAGCATCTGCATCACTGTGGGAACAGTTTCAACTCTCTACCTTCAGATCTTCGTTCTTCTCAACTGGGTTTTGGCATCCAGAATCAAACAGAACCTTTGAATCTGCTGTTAATGCTCAGCATTTGTCTGCCCCTGATGCTGGTACCATGTGCTGAGGGCTCTGCTGACTCAGGGCTGGAGGGTGCCCTGGCTGGGAGAGGATCCAGCAGGGAGGGTGGGTGGGTGAGGCGGAGGAGAGAGGGAATTGTGAGGGGCAGGGAGGAGCAGGAGAGGCACATTTGGGAACAGTTCCCTGCCAGGGTCCTGCCGGCCCAGCTTGGAGCATCTGCTGTTGCCGTGTGAGCAGCAGCTCCTGCTGCTCCTGGAAGTGCAGCCGCCCTGCCTGTGCTCGCCTGTCAGCACTGCCAAGCGTTTCTGCTCCTGCTCCAATTAGAACAAGATACTTGCCAAAAAGAAAGCCACCAATTCAACATCAACATTACTGAAAAAGAACAAAAAAGCCCCAAACTCGCCTGCCAGCTAAAGCCTCCCCCTTCACCTTTCTTTTTAGCAATTTGAAACCCGCACTTCTTCGAAGTGTGCTCTTTATTTAAATTTCAGTTCATTTCCTACCTTTTTCTTTCATGTGGTTTTATTCATATCTCTGATTAAGAAATAGCTATTTGCTCATTAGCACTTAGCATTGGAAAATTCTTTTTTTCTTCTCAAATGAGTTATAAAAGGCATCTTTTTTTTTTCTTTTTTTTTTTTGCTGCTCCTTTTGCAGTAGAGTCTAGACGTTCTAAGAGACCTAACTAGGGAAAAGATATATCTGCATTTAAAAAAATAAGGTAATTTTTAAATAACTCCCGAGAGAAAGTGGACATATGGTAAGAGATAAAACGTGTAACCCAACCGTATAGATATTTAGATTCACGCTGCCTTTTCCCGGCTCTGGCAGTGCTCTGTATGGCGAGATAAGGGCAGGCTCATAAGGCTGGGATTCAGTAGAGGCTACTTCGACAAGTTTCCACTCCGAGATTCTGTTCATCAACCTCTAATTAGCACTTCATCGCTTTCAGCTTTGTGTCACCCAGCTGACTAGAGGAAGATGACACCTCCAACTTGAACTGGGCTTTTTTCCATTTTCTTGGAGCTCATCAAGACATGTGGTGCTTTCTTAAAGTGCAGCTGGTGCTGGCACTTTCATTGTAAATTTAAATCGCTGTGTTTGGAAAAAGGTGATAAGAACAGTTTGTTTCATGTCCCTGGTGTTTAGCCTGAGGCAATTCCCAGCAAATATATTCAAGGCTCCTTCTGGTTTGATCTGCTACACTTTTTTGTGTTATTATTATTATTAATAACAATGCTAGAAAATATGCACCTAACAGACTATCCTGTGCAGGGTACAAATTTTTTCCCACAGTCACTGAAGTCTAAGAGAAAACAAAACCCCTTTAAGCATCAATTTCGATAAATAGCAAATACATATATATATGTGTGTGTGTGTGTGTGTGTTGAGAGAAGGAGGAGTCAGGTTTTTTGCAAGTGTGGTGGGTTTTTTTACATTTTCTGTGACACAGGTTTTGGAGAAAAAGACATTTCATTTTTCTTGATTTAACATTCTCCTCTGTTGTTCATGCTATAGAAAATGTATGACAGTAGTTTATTACACAGCTTTTTCTGCCTATCCAATTATTACATTTCTCATGAAATAATGCCAAAGAACAATAGTATGTGTTTAGCTCGAAGTACCTTTAGAAATATGCCCAGAAATCCAGCTTTCAACATTTTATCTGTGTCCATTGTACTTTATTCTTAAATGCTGATTTGTGTACATTCACACTGTTAAGATCTGAAGGTACACTGCTTAATTGACACATTTTCTGCTCTTTAGAGCGTGTGCCAAAATGAGTACAGCATTTAGAAAAGGGATTAAGAATTTACACATCAACTTTTCCATTTTCAGAATTTCCACATTATTGTGTAGAGCTTTCTTCTTCCGAACACGTACCTTGTACACACAACTTAGCCATGGAATTAAACCAAATCAGAGAAATTCCATCTCAGGAGAGCAGCTATTGTGTGTTTACTTAGGGAAACTTGGATACTTTTCAAGCACACATTGAAAAATAACGTTTCTTTTTTTCTGTACAGCAGGAATCAAAAATCACGTTTACTAGTCTTTTTCCTTTCTTTCAATATTTTTCCTAACCTGTAGAAATGAAACTCATACTAACAAAATTTCTATTTTTTTTTTTTTAATGTGGCTTTTCTGATTTGCTGTTGTGCATTTTAATGCTGTTTGAGACCTAGGTCCTAAATACTACAGCAGCACAATAAATGTCATTAAAAGTCTGGGAACCTTCTATTGTGGCCTTATGGAGTGAGCACAGAATTTCTCTTTCTTCAGTGAGACAGAAATGAAAGCATACATGAGAAAAATTTAGCTCGATCCAACTTTTAAATCCTGAGCCAACACATTGGCTTAGATCTAATTTTTGCATTCTGACTAATAGTTCTGGTGTAAATTGCCATATTTCCATTGCTATAGAAATTAAACTCTCTGATTTCTGTATGTATGGAGAAATGAAACATATGTAGGTAGTGGCACAATCCTGTATTTATGATATTCCATTTTTCTATAAATATAGATGTTCTGTGATTATCAATAGAGCTTCTCATTAAAATTCAGACTTGGATACAAAATGAAGCCGTTTTGTCTTAATATTTGAAAACCTAAAAATATATCTCCAGCTCTTTGAAAAATCTGTATTTTAGCATTTGCATTCAGCAGTTTATTGCAGTAGGAAATATTTCAAACAGAAGAAAAAAATTGTTCCATCAAAGTACTCTAATGATTTAGAAGACCATTTTTTTCCCCAAACCCAAATATTAGGAATGGAGTTTAATCAAAGATCTAGTGCTGCGTTTCCACTGAAGGCAGGAAATAACTGATCATTTGAGAATCAGCCTTGTTAGGAATAAGATGAAGCTCAATTGCAGTCTTGCAAAATTGGCCTGGTCTTTGCTGCATCCCTGTTACAAATGGCTTTACTTTGTGAAAGGCTTCTTTTAATGATTGTTTGCTCCTCTGACGAACTGGCTGATTGTCTGCTGGTCTATTCATCTTAATTCAGACCCATTACCCTTCATTTTTCCTCTCTCCCCTTCAGCAGCTCCTGCTGTGGCCTCAGCCTGCTGTCCTACCCAACAACACAAGACCATCTCACTGTGGTGCCACAGAGAGTTCCTTGTGCTGCTGCCAAGCAGACATGAAGTACCTGGGCTGTCTCTATTCCAGGTACTTCATGGAGCTTTGTTACCTTCACTCCTTAATTCCCAAAATCCCAGTTTGGCCATTTCCTCTGTCTCGTTCCTGACTGCCCTGACCACCCCTGGCCTGGGCACCCAGGGTTCTCAGGTTAACTCTTCTCCTGGTGTTGGCTGTGGGCCAAGGTATATCCTAGAGAGACACCTGGGACACAGGATGAGGGGTTGGGTTTTTTTACCTTGAGCCCCTGGTTGAAGCCTCCTGCTTGGTGCCCCTGGGTGACTGACACAACTGATCCTGGGCGTGCAGGAGCAGAGCACAGGGAGGCCTCTGCTTTGATGAAAGTGTACCTACAGGGGGTTTCAGGCAGCCAAGTACATGGATCTCACCTTCAATACATGGATCTCACCTTCAGTACATGGGACTTGACTGATCTGTGTCTCTCTGTCTCAATTTTTCTGCCTTGGGAAAAGCCTTGGTCTTCTGCCACTGGTAAAACACTGTGGATGGCAATCCTGTATTTCCCCCAAAATTTCAGACAGATTCCTTTTGTTTTCTCCCAGCAGATGTCAGAACAAAGGTATTTTATGACCTCTGGCTGTATAAATAGTTATGTGAGTAAGAGTTGCTCGCAGTTTTCACGTATTTTGGCTCTCCACACTAGTGCACAGCAGTCATCTATCAGAGAACAGCTAGGATAGGATTGGATGGAGAGATCTGCATGGATTGACAACTGGTGATAAACGAGGATCTTCTTATTAACTGGGGATAAGAGATATTTCCTGGTGAGGGCCGAATTCTCCACACAGAGACAAGAAAGGAACGGTGGCAGGGTCTATCTGTTAGTTGCTAGGCACTTAATTCATCCTTAGACCTCAAGGACTCAGCATGGGGAACAACAGAGATAAATAATTTGCATTGGCTGTGTCATCTCTTGCTTTTGCCAGAAAGTGTCAGGTTTTCCTTGCCCAGTAATAGCACTGATGGCAATTATTACATTAGATGCAGAATAACCATATATCTGTGTAGAAATGGGGATTAAACAAACGGTGCAAAAAAAGATTATGAGCATGGAAATGTTTGTGTGAGCCAAATTCAGTGTAATTCAGCACCACAATGATAACCCAACAATATAACCAATATAAGTACGGATATAAAGGTATGAAACAACATATTGTCAGAAGCAATAAGAAAGATTTAGCAACGTGTAAACAGGACAGATCCACAAGAGGCCGAGCCTGGCAGTATTTATTATACATACCTACCTAACTGAAAGCCATACTGAGCAGAATGTAAAAGAGAAAGAAATGGTAAATTGGGATGGCTTTTTTATTATTTGGAATTTGCATTCCACGAGAGTTCCGAGGGTTTTGTGAGTCTCATTTTTAAGAGCATTTAGCTTTTATGTGACTCTTAATTCATCAGTGTGCAAACATGAGCTGCAAACAGCTGCAGTGGTGGCTCAGATGAGACCAGGGAAGGTGTGTGCTGCTGAGCCCTGGGTTAGTGCACCACTAAACATGGAATGGGCACGGAAATGTGTCCCTTGTCCCCACCGGGAGAGAGCCAGCTTTGGAAGAGGGATGTGCAGCCCCTGTTCACTGCTCTCTGTTGGCAGCACAAACCTGCCTGAAGCCATTGCAGAGATATGAGATGACAGTGAGACTGTTGCTGCTTTTGCCCTCTTTTGTGTGGTGAGGCCAGCTCAGCAGTTAAACAAGAAAAATGAAAAAAAAAAAAAAGCAATCCCCAACTGCATGCTCTCCTGAAGCTCTTTCTCAGCATGCATTTGCTCAGAGCTCCAGGAAGGAACCTTACCAGTCCCAGCATTAGCAAATTAAGGTTACACATTATACATTATGAGATTGGCTTGAAAATCATGAAATTACAGAATCAGAGGAGAGGGGGAGAAAAAAAATTATATTTCTCTTTTTTTTTTTTTAGTAATTATTTGCTTTTTTTTAATGAACTTTTAGAATATACTAGGATTGTGTTTTCAAACTTTTCCTGACCTGATATTCTGAGAACCAGGGCTCTGAAAAGTCATAGGTATTGTGAATTCTTAATAAACCCATGAGTCTTCAATGCACATTGCAACTGAGCTGGGCCAAATGCTCCTTTGGCTCCTGGGGCAGTGCAGGCTTCTGAAAAGTCACTGCTTCACCTAAGTGAGACTGTGTGTTTCTGAAAATTAGTATAATTGAGCCACAGAATAACAATAAAATATGGCCTTAGCTGTAAACTTTAATGTATGATGATTTTGAAAGAATTAAATTGAAAGCAAACACCTTTGACTTTGAGAGATTCATAGTACTAAGGGTGTACTTTATTTAAACCCACTGGACAATGTAACCTTGGTCCTGTTCAAATCAGGCATATGGATTTCTGTGGGACCAAGATTTCACCAGTAAGCCTTCCAACTAGCTAAACTTTTTAAAAGTTTAGAACCTGTTCTATCCTAGTCTTCTTGTGGATTATATTCTGCTGGTTTTGCTGTTATCTGGGGCCTGGGACAGTGTATTTTCTGAGAGGAGGATGAGAAGCTGTTTGTATTTTCTGTAATAATGCTTACTATCTTACCACAAAGCATGCTCTGCTTGAACCTGATGGTCTGATATGTGTTTTACATGTCTATGTCCTGCTGGGGAATTGGTTATAGGCATACAGATGACTGTAACTCCTCTCTTTTCCTGCCTCGTTTTGATCTGAGTGAAGCTAAGCTTCTGCAAATAAAAACTTAGATGTTGAGCATTTAGCCATTATGTACATTTACATCTGTGTATAAAGGTAAGTTATCTTAATTCTGAGCTCTTTCTGCTT
The DNA here is from genome assembly GCF_001715985.3 of Manacus vitellinus. Lineage (NCBI taxonomy): Eukaryota > Metazoa > Chordata > Aves > Passeriformes > Pipridae > Manacus > Manacus vitellinus. The sequence continues at coordinate 1,190,259 of NW_021940737.1, read as the reverse complement.
CATAATGTGATTGCCTTGCAAGCCAGAAACAAGTAGTAATGGCTTAACTGTGCCAACAAAGCACTTCACGTGGGGCACAGGTTTGGAAATGAACTTCAGCACAGACCTTGTAGACATCTGAACTCTATAAATCCACAGGTGTTTAAGTAGCCCTGAGGGCTAGGTCAGATAGCAGACTTGTTTCAGTATGACTTTACAAGGATTTAGTACTGTGTAAACAACACTTGCAAGGTTTTCTCTTTACTGCTGAGTAAAACCAGTAGCAGGAAGAGCCACCTTTGATTTTCGTCCCATAAAATGTACAGTGGTTTTTATTCCATAAGCAATGTTTGCCAGGACGTTTTTGAGCAAGACTACAGACAAAATTAAACTTTCTTAACTGATGTGTTTTGAGAAAAGATGATAGAAATTGTACCATTCTTGAAAGGAAATTGCAGGGGAGCTGAAGGGTTTGGTTTTTTCTTTCTTTTCTGTCGCTTTTGTTTGTTGTTGATTTTGGTCTTTGTTTTGAGAGAAGCATTCAAGTCCTTCTGGAGGAAGATAAATTAGGCTGTAGTTTTATGTGTGAATACAGTCTGCAGATCTTAGGTCTGTGCATTTCCACCTCGAGTAGTGTTGTCGTTAAAATTTCGTAAGCAGATGGGCTTATTTCTCAGCAAAGTAACCCCAAAGCCAGCTCACACAGAAATACTGCTGAATTGATGTTGGGAGAGAAAGAGAAAAAGTCTAGCTAATGCTGAGTGCTGAGAACTGTGTTCTATTTTTACCCCCAAATCTGCTCTGGTAGTAGTAGTGAAGGATTTTCATCAAAACCTTAAAAAAACCAAAACAAACCAAACAAGCAAAAAAAACCACCCCCCAAAAAAACCTCTAAAGGACTCCCCAGAATAACATGGTAAATCAGCTTGAATGGGGAAACCAGAGCCTAAGGAGGAGGAGTAAGGAGCTGAAAGGAGTGGAACAGCCCTCAAAAAGGGAAAACAAGATAACTGGAACCTGAGTGGAGTACGGTAATTAGGAACTGGAGAAGGAAATTAAAATCCGTAGGGAATTCAGTATCTGAGAAAGGAACTGAGAGAAATCTATTGAGGTTTATGAGAGGACAATTACTCCAAAACCTTAATTAACTCACACACAAAGCTTGGCTGAAGCTCCTTCTTGGCCTTGTTTTCACACTATAGTGTATGACTCGAAAATACAAATAATTTCTTTAGTAGTTAATGAAAGCTTATTGATCAGTGTATCAATGTATAGGAGTGATAGCTAGTGATTAATTCGACTATGTTTTCCTGCAGGATTTTGTTTTCTGCTCCTTTGCCCCTTATTTAGATTTAAAGGTATTTTGAGCATGGATGTATGGCTGGGATTTAAAATGCATCAGTTGCATAAGTTATTTAAGTTTTGCTGTAACTAATGAGTGAGTTTTTTTTTTCCTAGTCAGCACAGAGAGTTGCAAGAATGTGTTGTACAGACAGCTAGATGTTTGCTAAATTTTGATGGTAGAGAGAGACAGTTGTGATTCCCTTTGCTCTGTCCTGGGTCGTGCTTTTTTTTGCAGTTTAGTCAAGTTTGTGCTACGTGGCCCTTTCTTTCTGCACTGAAGTGTTTGTCACAAATGTACAGGTTGGATCTGGTGTTCTCTGTGCATTCAAACTATCAGCTATCCTGGCATCTGTCTGCCTCTCCCAAAGTCAAAGTTTCCTTTCTCAGGCAATGACTGCCCGGAACACGACCAAAGGTATAACTTCCACTGGTTCAATTTAACTGAATTACTGCAACTGTGTCTTGGAATGGGATGATATTACATAAATAAATTCTATGGAAACATCCTTGTGGTTGGACAAACCAGCAAATTTCAGTGCTCAGAGATGTCAGGAATTTAAGAGAATAGGTTAATATATATCATGCTGAAATTTTATCCTTTGTCAGATAAATGATCAGATTTGGTTCCTTCAGTTCCCAAAATACAATCTGAGAAAATTTTCATCTTCTCTGGAAGTGGACCCAGATTATGCAACCAGATTCTGAATTAAGTCTTATTTTTGTCACCAACTGATCACTTTTTTTAACACTAAAAAAAATGTGTATGTTATGCTGTCTGGGAAACATTGGGTTTGAAGCATTGCAAGCCAAGAATTTTATTCATCTTCCCCACCCTCCCCTTCCATTCTTCAGGTTATTTAAAAAACCTGCCTCTTTACAAATCACATTAGGTTTGTTGTATGCATTAAATGAAAGGCTTTCCATTTCCAGAGCAGGCTGGATGAACAATTGTCTTGTGTGTACATCAACCAGCATCCTACCTGAGTGCAATGAATTTGGGTTGTGTTAATTACAAGGTGCATTTGGCTGTGTCTATATGATAGATTAACAGTTCCAAATAACATGATATGCAAATGAAAGGAAATTCTTTTTCCATTTTATAGCACAGCTGAGAAATACAGTGTATTCTGAAAAGAAATAGAGCTGCAGCTACGCCAGTGACTCGCTAGTCTGTGTATATCAACACTCACCCACATAAGAAAACTCACATGAAATTGGATTATTACAATGTTTATGCATGGTGGGGTTGTCCTAAAGTCTGAATGTTAAAGGATACACTGGAAAAATAAACTAGTACATACCATTTTAAGTGGTGCACAAGGACATTGTTCGACATTCTCCAAATGCATTCATGCAAATACTCAGAAATCAAGTATACCTACCTCTCGCTTGTGGATTCCAAGATAGTTTGGAGTTTCATGTGGTGGGTATTTTTCCATATAATTTTGCATTATTCATCAGTGGAAAATCTTTTTTATGTATCTACCTCAAATTCAAAAGAGAAAATGTTGTCGTTAAAAGACTGTGTAGTAGTAGTCTACTGCCTAAAAGAAATTCTGAGGTCCAGCAGAATTCACCAACAGTTCGGGTCTAGTCTCACAGATTTTCTCCCCTCTCCTTTTTTTTTAATTATTTATTTTATTTGTTTTGTTCTGGGCAGAGTTTTTTTTTTTTGGTTGTTTTGTTGTTGTTGCTGGTTTTTTTGATTGATTGTTTTGGAGGACTGGTTTAGTTTTGTTTAGGTAAGCTGTATAGTAGAGATGCAGCAAAATTGGATACAAAATGTAAGTCTCATCTTCTTCACTGGCATTTCATGTGCTGGAGTTAGTAATTGTAAAGACCTTGATGCTCTCAAACATTGTGATTGGGATGATGTAAAGTGCCTACAACAAATGGTGTGTTCATGAGCTGGGGATTTTAACAAGCTTACCATAACCAGAGTTTGTTGTGGGGCAACCTATGGAGAGCTAACAGAGTATTCTGCATTTCCCCCCAGCTGAACTCTGTGCAGTTGGCATTGCACAAGGTATTTTTAACGGGGTTAACTGGAAATGGGAGGCCTTCCTGGGCTGGATTTGCTGGCTGTTAATACAGGAGCAGTTGGACCTATTAACTGGTGTGATCACTGTACCTTTCAGTCAGAGATATTCTGAATTCTCTGTCAACAATAAACCTCCTCCCTCCCCTTCCCTTCAGCTGTTCAAGAGGGGCCAGCATTCGATGCTCTGTTTTTCAGGAACTTCTTGCTTGGATAGATAATCAGGTTGTTGGGCTTTTGTAGTAGAAATAAAGAGCCTAAAAATGTTTAAGACCACAGAGACACACTGAGGAGGAGATTAAAATATTCCTCCTGCATTGTGAGGCTGTGTACTTAAAGAGCCAGAGCTTCACTTAAAGAGTGGCTTTAACCATGAAACGAGGAAGCTGCATTGCACAAAGTTGTAGCAATAAGAATTCTTTCATTAGGAAGAACGAAAAACACAAATGCAAGACAGGAGAAAATGTTTCTCAATTAAAGTGACTTAAAATTGCTCTGTGTTTTTTTGTGTGTGGTGCACTTAAATGGTGAGGTGTCCGTGTTGCTCTGAAAAACAGCACTGCTGTTTCCATGATTTCTTCTCCTCTGTATTTCACTGGCTACCTGCCTATCTTTAATTTGGTGTTAAAAATTTTGCCTTATGAATTATTAAGGTCGAATTCTGCTTTTCTATTTTTGTTCATGTTTCTCACAACTGCTTGCTTTCTACAATACATCAAAGCAAAAACAAAGATAAAACCAATCCTGGAAATTCCTGGCAGCACGTTGACGTTGATTGTGAAAAACACCACAGAAATTAAATCTGGATTTCCAACCCTCTAGTGAGATGTGGAATAGGGAATTTCAAAGACTGATGCATCTTTAAACCAAAAGAAACCGTAGTCATTGTTTCTGATCTCTAGGATAACCGAGTCACAAATGCAGTGAGCTCTGTAATTTATGGTTTAGTTTAGTTGCACCTCTAATTAAAAGCAAACACAAAGTGTGTTTGTAACTTCCCTTCGTTTGAATGGGAACAGGCAAACCCTTTCTGAAATAACTCCTCTTTCTTCATACAAGTTGCAGCTCTGGGAGCTCTGAAAGGACCTGAAACTGGTTGATGGGAAGTGGCTCCCCATAACTAATTCTAGCTGGGAGGGCACTGCCATTTCAGTCTTTTGTATTGTCTTTCTACTTTAAAAAAGATGAGGAGAAATCAGAATGCTAACCAACAGGGGCTGCCAGAAAAGGCTATTTAAAAAAAAAAATAGTAGAAATGATGTTAGGCAGAGGTTTTAATGTCTGTGGCCTCACCAAAGGAACTGACAAACTATCCCATTTTAATAATTTTTTTGCATTAGTTTAAGTTTTTGTTTCAAAAGAAACAAAATGGGTCATCATGTGGTTTGGAGATCATTGTGTACTGTGTGCTAGTCTAGAGACTTTCTCTGGATTTTAGAAGGGTCCCTATATAGGCATTATGAACTAATTTACAGGAGTGATCAGAGAGGCTCTTCTTATGTTCATCAGCAGTGTTTCTGAAATAAGTATAGTAAAAATTATTTTGGTTCCCAAACATTAATTTCCCTTAACATTTCAAAAGCTACTTGCTTGTGAAACGACTGGACCTGAGTATTCACTACAATTCTCTGAATGCCTTCTCTGCATTCATCTGTGCTCAGTTCTGTCTTGCTGCAATGTCTTATTCCTGCTTATTTTCTGTTGCCATTGTACAAATGGTCTTTTGGTAATTAGAAGTGCTTTTTTTTTTTTTTAACCAGGCATATATATATATATATATATATAAAGCAGTAGAAAACTGGCATCACATAAAGTGTGCACATCATTATTGTTTGCTTGGGAACTTGTTACATGAGGGCAATACCTCATTTGAGGGAACAATTTAATTGAATTTTGATGCAGCTAAATAGCACCTTTGTTAAAATCAAAATGACCTTGTGTAAATGTACTTCAGAAAGCCACCCAGGTAAAAGAACAGGTAAAAGAATTCAGTAACTGCAGTGCATTTTACGAGGTTGTATTTTTATTAAATTGATCACAATTTTTCCCTCTATTTTTTCCATATATGGGGGGGAGTAGATGAACAATTTCCATTTTTAAAACATTCTTGCTTTATAAATTAGTTCCCTTTCTTTCAGCTTTTATACTCCATGCTCCAGATAATAAATGTGCTCACAAAAGACTTGTCTGAAATAATGAAGCTGTTAAAGAACATTGTAATTTTTTACTTTAATAAAATTAATCTGGCCCTGTAAACCATTGGAAGGCAAACTTGCTCTTAGAATGCATCACAGTAGCACGTTTGTGACACTGATAGATAACTATTAACTCCTTTCAAGCTTTAAAATGCTTCAGAATGCCAAAGTAAAGAATCTAAAACTGCAGATCTTATTCAAATGAATCAGGATAGAGCAGATGGTTGAAGAAGGCACACAAGCAAGAAGTAAATCTCCTGTTCTCCCTTTCTGATTGCTTTGCCCACAGAGGAATAATGATTCAAAGAAAATCAGTAATCATGGCGGATGCCATTAGCATATTCCCAATAAGGGAGCTTACACAAAAATTCCCAGAGAAAATGAATGGCTGCTGGTATAGATCAGTGTGCAAATAGTGCATTTCCAGCTGCCTCCCAGAACATAGATTTTCCAAGGCGTTTAGAAATGAAGTTTGAAAACCTGAATTAAAAGAATCGCCCGTTTGCTCAGAGAAGAGCCGGATGTTTTATTAACCAACCACTACAGCTGTATTTAACACCCTGGGCAGTTGTGATGCTGAGCTGAGCAGCCTCAAAAGTGTTAAAATTAAGGTATCAGCAACCCTTCAATGAAATACAGGGAGACCCTTTCCCTGCTTGGTTGTTTCTGCCTGGAGAGGGTGTGCAAAGTGCTGTAAATCCCTTCCCCGACACGTTTGCGGGTCTCCTTGTTGGGAATGTGTGGGAAACGTCTGCTCTCTTGTCTCCTCATAGACCTTATTAAGTCGTTCACAAATCAGTGGCAAAGCAAAACATCTTCTCCAAGTGTTGGGGAAGGAGCACTAACCTGGATAAATGGCTATTTTCCTGTCTGTCCCTGAGCGATGGGAAGCCCATCAGCCAGTGTAAAGGAGCGTGGCACTGTCTGAACAGTCAAACTGCCACCTTTCATTCATGGAATCGGGATTTTCACTTGGGACAGTTCAAAATGAGAACAAATCCAAGGAGTGCAGACGGGATCGTCACATTCTCCTGCTTAATACAGCTCAGAAAGTAATGCAATATTTTGTTATTTTCCTTCACTTTAATTCCATCATATAGGAGAAGTCTAAGGGCAGATGATCCCAGCTCTGGCCTCTGGCTCAGCTGCCATTGTCACCCCTGGGAAATGCATGTCAAATTCCTTGTGTGCCAGGCTGAATGTGGGACTCCTGTCGGTCCCAAAGGAAACAACAGACCAACAGTCACTCCAATAAGCACCATCACCTAGCTGGCTGATAAATCTCCTCAGAAAAGCAGCCGTGAGACACGGTATTGACAGGTTTTGTTGGTGGAATAAGAGACAAAGTAGGTGAGGGCGACCACGTTCCTGCAGATGCCAGCATTGATCGAGCCTGCAGGAGGCAAATGGTTAAAGGATTCAATAGGAACTGTCACAATAGTTTCACTTTTATTATTGAAACCCAAACTTTCCGTGGCAGTGGACAGATTGCCTTCATTTTTCATCCATGAAACATCTTCAACGTTTCCTTAAAAAAAAAAAAATCTTTTAAACCAGCACTGCAACCAATAATGCCTTTTATGTATACTAAGATGGTAGAAACCATTAATAAAATGCCTGTCAACAGCACATCTCCCTTTTCTCTTTAGCAAAAAAAGGAGAAATCATTAATTACAGTTTCTGTCACACACAAAAGACATGTTTTTTTGTTCTGGTCTTTTAGCACTTTAACAGCATGAATTCACCTAGTGGCCACCTATTCTGCAAAATTTGAAAAGGGATGTGTCCTTATCCATCTCTGCAAAACCTTCTGAAGACATTGCATGTGTCTGCCTGGGTAACAAATGTGGTATTTTGGGTTGACACTGAAAAGGAGGATTATGAATATGGATAGGATGCAAATACTCCATCTATCTTAATCAGAATACAGGAATTCAAGCTGTTGTAGAAGGAGGGGGAAGGAAGGGGGGGGGGAAACCTTAGAAACCTGAGCCGTAGGGGCCTGATTCTGCTCTCACCACTGTCAGCTGGAGTTTCAGCACTGGAGTGACTGAGGTCAGGGCTGGGCAGTAAATTTACACCATCTTCTGTAAGGCTGGCATTTTACAGGCAGCTCTGCCAAACACACTGGCTCTGATTGAGATTACTTGCTCTGCTGAACTCAGATGTATTTTAAGTATTTGCTGGAAGGTGGACTTAAAAATCACTGCTGCTCATTTATTCGTCACATCTGAAAAGGATATAATCGGGTAGGGGTTTTTTAATGTATAAAGATTAATTTAAAAAACCCCTACATATCGAAATTTTGAAAGGAACGTACAAGGAGATGTAAGGAATAACAGTTTTTGGGGGCAGACATTTGTTAATATTTCAATTTATCTAACCACGATAATGTCAACAAAAAGGTCTTCAGTTTCTAGGTTTTTCCCAGCTCACCATTTCCTATCGTTTAATGGATGCCTGTGGTGCTTGTAAAAACAGAATACTGACGAAATAGCTTTCAATTTTTTTTTTCCAATTTATTTCTGTAAACTTTGAGAACTGCATTTTTGTAGGTTTTGTTTTTGTTCGGTGCTATCTAAATATTTTGTGAAGCCCATACAGAGGATTCTTCTCTCTTTTGAAGGAAGTCATCACTGAAATCTGGCAAATCATAAATCAAAATGTTTTCATTGTGAGCATATGAGACTTTTTTCAGCCTTCAGATCTAATGAAACAGAAAGCAAATACAATACTCTCATTCACTCAGAAGGTAAACATATGTCTAATAGAGGCTTCTGAAATGTGTCATTTATGTGTTTCAGTCTCAATATGTGTCTCATCAATTGTAAATGAAAGGCCCAACCTGTCTGTTTGGGTCTTTCACAAAAATATCAGTTTGGAAAAAAAAAAAAGTCTTAGTAAAATGGAAATTTAAGGCCAAATCCTCAGCTGACATAAAAACACAGTAGATGAACAGGCTTAAGTATGTGTTTCACATTATAAATGCAGGGTATAAATCCAGAAGTGGTGACTTCAGTTCCTTAATGCTCCTACATTTGGTGTCATCACTTACAGTTGCTCGATTGGGGAAAATTAAATTTTACATGGCTTTATTCTGATATCGTGACTACAAGTAGACAAATATTTTTATAGCCCAATGTATGAATAAAATATGTACTGGAACAAAATCCATCTTAGTATTTGGCAACTTTAATGCCAAAGTTAAGTGGATTCCCAGTAGAAACCGTGGTAAGTTTGGGTCTTCCATTTCTTCTATGCTTTTGCATTGAGCAGTACAGTCGAGGCCTTTAATCACCCATGGGAATGTAAACAAGTATTTTCAGCTCACGTGTTTCACATTATCTGTTCCTATGATTATGTGCCAAAATCTGGAGTGAGGACCTAGTCCTGCACAGCTGAAGTCAGTAGAAATCTTACCGTTCCTTTTAAAGTCATGAAAATTACAACTCTCTGTGTTTTAATAATTGCCTGACTCTGAAATGTGTGGAGTTAGTACATTCAGAATTTGCCTGAGCTGTAGTCCTCTTACATGCATGATTGAATTTGAAAGTAGTTTAATGCTCTTTTTCCTTCACAATGTAGAGTCAAGTCTGTGATGTTCTCGCTCTGCTGTCAATGAGAGAGTTTTGTCAGAGGGTTTATTCATTTGGGGTTTGAGGAGGAGTATGGATGAGCTGTACTATAGGGTTTGATGCAGTAAAATACATGACTGGCATGGCTGAGACACAGAGCATGAATGCAGCTCTTAATCTGTCCCTCCTGAAACACAACCACCGGCCAGTCCGTGAGCTACAGGCACCATTTTCGCCCTAAATGTTGTTAAACCTGTGGTGAGCAGAATGTTTTAGTAGCATTGGTTAAAAATGTCATGTCTGAAAAATCTGGCAAGCGTTCAGAGTCATTTAATCTTTCATCAAGATTTAATCAGAATGGTCTTATATCTCTTTGGTGCATTGTCAGATGCTCACCACAATTTGTCTCCCCCCATGGTGGACTGACAGATTGAGCAAATAAGCAAAGAGCTGGAACATTTGACTGTAATTGCAGTGTCAGCACTGCTAAACTGTATTTATGAGAAGAAAGTTAACACTGTGACATTAATAATTTCATCAGTTTTACATATGTTTGCTTCACAAGCAAGGATGCTTTTTTCTATGAATTGTCTATGACCAATACTTTATTCTCCTGGAAGGAGGCCACAAATTCCAGTTTTGAAAGAAAAGCGGGCACAAAAAAATAGCTTTGGCCAACATTACTATGTTTGGGGAATTAAAAAGGAAATCTTTTAAATATGTGCACTGATCCAAGCTCTATAAACTGCACATTTCCTCTCGATAAGCAAAAAAATAATGACTAGAAGCAAACAATAGAATAGGCAGGGCAAGGGAGTGTAGTATTTTGTCTGGATGTACTGTAGCTCTAAAATTGCTTTAGGCAGATACATGAAGTCTTATAGTTTTTCTTGACTCTTTCAACCACTAGATGCTCACCTGCACTTCCAGTGATTTATGGCACTATACCAAATGTACTGGCTAATAAAGACAGTTTGTTACTTTAATTTTGGAGGGACATAACACATGAAACTACAGCAGCCTCTTACCTACATATTTCACTCTGTAAAGGGAAACATAAGAGAGAACATGACGTGTATTAAAGAAGTGAATTACAAAGTTATACTCCTTAGCCCAATAAACCACTGTTGGCTGTCATACCTCTGAGGACTGTGTTGTTTTGCACTACAGCTTAATCAGCTGGGCCTGGACTGTTCCTTGTTGTTCGTGTGCCCTAGGCAGTGTAAATGCTGTGATTCACATGCACGATCACATGAGCCTGTGCTGTGCATTTTATACAATGGTGAATGAAATTATATGTTAGAATGATTGATCACACACTTCTTAGCCACTTAAATTATGAGAAGGTAGACTTAAAAAAATATAGAGAGTGATTCACAAAATTGTGAAGCCACTTGCATGTGTCTTTAAACTCTGCTGCTTGTGATCCTGGCCCAGGTGAGACTGAGTCACAGAGTCACAGCATATGCTGGGTTGGAGGGGACCCACCAGGATTATTGAGTCCAGCTCTCAACCCTGCACAGGCCCAACCCCAAGAGTCACCTCATGGTGCTGAGAGCATTGTCCAAACACTTCCTGGGCTCTGTCAGCCTTGGTTCTTTTGCCGTGTTCTCCCTTAATCAGTCATCTAAAGTGGAACATTGGAATCAGAAGAGCAATAATATTAGGCATTCATATATTATTAGTGTCACCATGTCACTAAAGCCCAGGAATTGCACCCTGGAAAGTTTCTTGCCTGTATCTCAGTCAGAGGAACAAGTAGATGACAGACAGAGACTGCTAGGGCAGGGTGCAAGAGAGCTGTTTCCATAGGATCCAGCACACATCCTTTGGTTTTCCCTGTGTCCAGATGGTGCAGCTCCTTCAAGACTCAGGAGTGTGCTGATAAACTGAGCCATCTGGACCCTGCAACCCCCTGCGGTTCCTGCAGTGACCAGGGCAGCTCGTGTGGGCTTGTGTGATTGCTGGCAGATCACACACATGCAGAAATCAAGATTTCTACCCTTTAAGCACCATCAATCACAAAACAACCTAGGGATGCTTTAATTTTAATTTTAGTGGCAATGAGATCTTCCAACATACAGCCCACAGGAAGTTCATCTCCCAAAACCGGAGATTCCTCAGATATCATGGGATGACAGCATGAACCTCTTTGCCAGCTATCATATCTAGAGATTGCTTTGAATTTCTCCATAGTCCTTCCAAGCCCTGAGCTGCTATAATATCTCTTCCCCAAATGTAAGTCCATGCATGTCCAGAGAATGGGAATCTGACTGTAGAAGGGAAGAGAAATAAAAAACTGTGGAAAATTTGTCAGCAAAGTTTTTCTGGGGAACTACCACTTTCTGTGTTTGTGGACAGGCCAGGTACAGTATGCCTCACTGATGCTGACAGGATGAGAATAAGCAACATTATGCACAGGTGTGTCTTTTATGTCTACATGAAACCTGGAATAGAAATTTCAGCACTAGACAGACTGAAACCCCCCCCCCCCCCCATAAACTGAATCAAAAAACTCACAGATATGTCATGAAATAATATCTGGATCACCTTGCACAGTTGTCAAATTATGAAAACAGGCACAGAGGATGTAGCATAATTCACAGAATAGGCAAATGACAACACACTTACTCCAAGGGCAGGATGTCTTGCTGGATAAAGCATCTGACACTTGCCTTTGAGGTCTCTGGAATATCATCACCCTTCTTTGAAGTGAAAGCAGTTGAGCTGTCTGAAATTTGACCACATCACTAAACTAGGAAAGCTTTGCAGTGTTTGGTGCAGTTGAGGTGTTCAGGTGAGGTCAGAACTGAGTGAGCATGAGGAGTGAATCATTTGCCACCAAGAAGAGATTCCAATGGGAAAGCAGAAATGTATTCAGTGGGATAGCAATGCAGAATTCACATTACAAAGCTGCCAGCTTTGTACCTGGCCTGTAAATGCTTTGAAAGCTGCTTTCTGTGCATCAGCTTCACCATCCTTGGGTTTACTCTGTCTTTCCAAAGGAAGATGGGTTAAAGGCCAGCTGGTTGCAAGATTTTTTAAGCTTTTACTTTCACATATGAGTATCTCTCTAGCCAAGCAGTGATGAGTTCACTGCCAGAGCAGTGCAGGGAAACTCTTAGTGAGATTGTCTTCCTTTCACCTGGCATACAGAAAACAGGGTTGCCTCATTTATTTCCTATGTCTGTTTTTGACATAACCTTTACGAGGTGAAATATAAAACAGAATTAGTTTGCAATTAGTTTCAGATCTTGGGGTGAATAACTAGGATCTCTTGAACATACTAATATATAATGATTGTGCTCAGTGAACTTAATATGGATTTGTTCTGTGTTCAACCCAGTTGGACTGATGTATCTATGTACAGTGTGCTCATTTTATCTGTAGTGTGAAGTTATGATCTACCTGCAGGTTCTGTAGTGGTAAAATGCCTCTTTTTCTCCTCTCTGCCTTAGTGGAATAATTATTACCCAAGCTGTGTGTTGGATATGACACTTAGCAGACCAGTTCTGACACTTCCACATCTTAATCTTTCAAAATGGTTGAACACATGAGAAATGACCGCTCAGAAGAGGGAGCAAGGATCCCTCCCAGTGCATTTCTTCCCCTGTCCTGCTGCCATGGGGCAGTTTCCCTGCCCCCCTGCCCCACTCAGATAATTGCTTTCTAACAGGTACAGAATGAAGGGCTTTGGGACAGGCGGGTTTATATTAATTTACTGTAAATCTGTCTGCCTGCACTGTAGTAAAGTAAAACACAGTGAAGTAAAAGAGGGGTGGCCAGCAGGACTTAAACAGTGAGGCTTGGTGCTGGTTTCCTTCCCTGCCTGCCTCCCTCCCCTGGCTGAGCCTATTTCCACATCCCATGGAGGACCATTCAAGCAAGAAAACCCTTTTTAACCATCATTCATGGAAAGAGTATTAGGCTGCACAGAGCTGGGCTGGCACACTCTCTGCTGAGCTCACTGCTCAGATGAGTTTTTTTGAGCAGCTATTCCTGACATGCTACCGGGGAGGACTTGTTCAGACAGCACGGTGACCCCGGGATGGCATGCAGGGATTTAGCACAGTGCCTGCATGGGACAGCCTTTTTAATCCTTGTTAGACTCTCTCTAACAGAGCACACTCAGCTATGATGAGAAATGGCTCTCAGCCTTTCACAGCCTGAGGGCAAAACCAGAATTTGAGAGTTTGTTGGGGTTGCTGTAAGTGTGTTTATATTTTATTTATGTTAATGCCCCTATTGAAATAAAAGGCTTCTTTTAACCTTTCCTTAAGACGAACAACAATCCCAAATGATACACTCAGATTGATGTTTCCTGCCTTTTTGAGGCTGTGCACAAAGTAGTGACTGATGACCTAACAGGAAAATTAATTTCATTTACTCTGGCAGTATTATCTTTGTTTGGGAAATTAATATTAATGTGAAGACAAAATACACGATGATAATTGTATTTAGGAGCACCTATCTGTCAGCAGGAAACACGTAATCTGAGTAAGAAAAAGGTTTATTGGGAAATTTTCTGGAAACAGGGGGGCTAACCAATGTTATAAACATATTTGTTCACACTCCTCACAGCTGCTATTTTTCATTAATATATATCATGGTCATTTTCTCTTAAAAGAATCACAAGAAGAGACAATGAGGTATTTTTAAGAATAAGAATCTGTGGTGGGCGTGCATTTTTGATCTTATTGATTTAAAACAAAATACAGTGGCAACAGAAATATCGTGATTGCTGTTGTGTTTTAGTGACACTGAAAATGAGAATTGCCAGTAATCACAATAGCTCAGGGTGGAGTTTTGTTGTTCAATGCTGTTATTGGCAAGGTGCAAAAGCAATGACAAAATATGTGTTTCCTTTTTAGCATATTAGAGCAATTTAGCTTCACGATTGCTTAGTTGTCTTTGTTCACAGCTGGTGAGTTTATTCAGGATGCTTTTAAAACAACTAGTTGTGAGGATGAAACACTTTGTTTATTCTTTGCCAAAATAAAGCAGAAAAACTTTCAAAATAAGTAATAACACAGTTTAATTTTAAATCAAATGTAAAAATACAGAATGGCAAAATTAACCAGCTACATTCAAGAACAAAAATAAGCTTTTTCCAGCGAAATGTGTAGAGTTTCATTTTGATATTTGATTCAAACTCCATACCTTTTATGGAAAGTGAGGCACTGAAAAACATTAGTTCATATCATGTCCAGCTCAAAGTTATGTTCAGTATTTTTGTTTTATTGACAAACATTGTTTTTCCAGTATTTTGAACATGACATCAGTCTTTCAAACAAATTTTCAAATAAATTACAGTGGCCAATCTCACCAGCACTGTTTCTGTGAGAATGTTAATTTCTTGTTAAGGGAAATGAATTTATTTGGAGACTTTGTGGGAAAATAAAAAGTAGTTGGAGAGTGAAAAATGAGAGAAAGCAAGAGAAAGTGAAATAAAAGAATGGAGTGTCAGTTCATTTATTAAAAAATTGTTGGAAAACTTTGCCGCTGGTTTCTTCATTTTTACTGAAATTTTCAAAAAATGCTCCTTATATCTGCCACAGATATAAGGACATGTTAAGAAGTTTCATGTCTGGCACTGCCAGAAATTAAGAAGAATCATGAGGATAATTTTTATGTTCCTTAAATTAATTTTTAATTTCATCATACTCTTCATCTCCTTTTTTTTTTTTTTTTTTGCTGTTGTTCTGTCACAGCACCTAAAAATGTCAGGAGAAATAACAAATAGAATCTGATCCACGTCATTGCTGCCTGGAGCTCTTTTTAAGACCTATTTATTTGGAACTAATTTTTGCTTTTAAATGTTTAGGTAAGGGTCATGTCATCAGTGGGTATTAATGACCACAGATCTATCAAATGACAATGGAGCTGATCCCAGTTCTCCTGGGGGAGCACCTGGATGGAAATGTTAGCCTCTGCTTGCACATCCTCTGGCTGAGGCCCTCAGCTGTCTGTGCAGTGATGAGCATGACAGTGCTCAGGTGCTGCCCTTGTTGACTGGAAATTTATGCTGAATCAAACCAAAAAAGGCAATTATCTGAATTGACTCTGGTAGAGCAGTATAAAATATCTTGTGTTACACTCCTGCTTTCATTCTTGCCATTCCTTTGGAGATACCTACCCGTTCTAATACTTCTGGCAGTACACCTCTTTACCAAAAATCTGTTGGATCTTTGGACACCCACAGGAAGGATCATGGAATTATGATCCCAGACAGTGGCTGGAGAACACACAGGGATTGATTGGACACTGTACCTACAACTGAGTCCTGCGAGTCAGACTGGTGCTCAAAGAGCTGTGAGAGTCAACAGGGACACTTTGTACTTCCTTGTGTTTTAATGAGTGAGGTGAGCAGCAAATATTGGGTATATGTGTGTGTGTGTGTATATATATATATATATATATATATATATTATATATACTGGGAACATTCCCAGTGTGTGTGGACTGCAGCTCTTTCCATGCAGGAGAATTTGCTTCACAGATGCAGTTCTTTAACTGCACGTGAATTGTCACCTGCCATGGTTTGCTGCTCGTTTAGTTCTCTGCTCTGGTTTGTAGTGCAATGTTCTACATCAATTAAAAACAGATGAGGGAACAGTTTAGCTGAAGACTTTGTTTCCTTGTAATCAACTGCAAAACAGACCAAGGTCATGTAACAGATTTCTTCTTCGCTTTCACTTAGCAGGGAAGGCTGTGTGAATGCAAATTGCTTTATTGGTGGAGGGAATTAAAATTATAAAAAGCTAGGTTTAAAGAAGTGCAAAATCAGGACTGTGTCGGAACAGGGACAATATAATTGTGGTATGGATTCCCATATGGGACTAAATTATCTAGATTTTACTAATGTCAGCAGTTCTGTGTGACTGCTGGAATGCAGCCAAAGTGCCACATTTGCTTCATTTTTTTAAGATGGTTCTGATTCTCCACAACTTTAAATATGCAGAACGCTAAATTTGCTCTAGGTGTCATAGTGGCACTTCTGTGCTGCATAATTTTACATGTTAATTTTACTTAAGAGAAACATAAAAGTAGCCCAGAATGTATCCTAATCCCAAGTAAAGTTCCTGTGATTTTGGTCCGGCTTCTGATCCCTTCAGCAAAGGCCTGTTCAGTTCTGTGGGCACATATCAAGGTTGTGTCCCTTTACAGAGCATTCCATTCAGTAATACTATTTTGTAGCAACTCAATAAAGCTGATAGTTTTTCTGGGTAATTACCCACAGCCGCCTGCAGGACAAATTAGCATTCATGACCTGAATAATGCTTACTAGAAAGAGTTCAATGGAATTTACTTAATCAGAATCATTGCTTTCTCATGGCTACACTATTTTTAACCCAGTCCCCATTGTCTGCTAATAGCAAAAATCCTGTCAGTACCAGGTCCAACTTGGCACGGAGAGTGGAAGGAGAGAAAGATTATCCTCCTCAAAGGTACACAGTGTGTTTTTAAAGCTTATGGACTGTGTTCTGCAGGCTTTACTCAGACCTTGCTTAGGTAAAAGTGCATTGAAGTCAGTGGGAGATTTTCCAGATGACAGAGTGTTGAATCAGACATTATGAAAAGAAGTCTGTATATATGTTTGCTAGGCAGCCCGTGGTTTATAATTTCTGGTAACCATGAAAAGCTGTTGGAGGACTTTTAAAGGTGATTTTTCTTTTCTGGGTTTGTGAGGGAAGGAAAAGCTCCCGTCTGTTTCGAACCATTTTGTAGGGTTGGTTTTGTCTGGGATTTGTTTGTGTTTGCTTGGGATTTGTTGTTTTGGTTTTTTTAATATGATATTTTCCAAATTATATAAAAAAGAAATAGCTGTTCCTTTGATGGCTTTGGCAATTTGTATTTTGCCTTCCACTTCCTAAGACTGTGTAACATGTCAAGGTTAGAACAACACAGGTGAGCCCTACAGTGGCTTAACCAGATGCTCACTAAAGCCAGCCAGGAGAGAATTAGATGTGTGCACACACTCAGCCACAAGCACAGCCACCAACAAACCCAGAAAAATAGACAGCAGGAAACCTATGGGAAGTTCAGCTACTGTTTGCCATGAAATAATTCCTGTTTTAGCCGTGTTTTCCTTGCACAGGATGTACCCAACACAGCAATAGGAAATGGGAGTTGAATCCAATTTGAGCAGGACCCAAAGGTTTTGGCAGTGTTGTCTGACCAGTAGCTTCAAACCACGGACAAATGACTTCCAGGTTCTGGCCAAACTTACAATATTAAAGAAATCACGTGCAGAATTGTAGTGCTCTGAGTTCTAAACAAAGGGCCCCCTGCCCTTTCAAGCAAAGGTCATTTACAGTGTGCGTTTGCACAGTAAGGTGGAGCTAAAAGCAAATTTTAATGACTGATTTAGTGGCCCTTGGATGGTGACAGTGGGGATGCTGGAAATATGTAAAACCTCGAAGAACTGTTCAGGGCTATAATCTCAGTGAAAGTGAGTATGAGAGTGAGTCCCAATATACAACACACAAATAGTGTTCACTACACCAAAAAAACTAGTTTTTGATGGCTCTCTCTAGATCAGTCCACAGGAGTCAGACTAATCCCAGATGAGATTAGGCAAGAAATGAGACAGGGTGAATAAAAACAACATGAACTGTTGAGTAAAGAGAGACTCATCAAGGCCAAATTTATCCTCTGCTGCACATTAGCACAATCCAGTTCAGGCTGATCCTGACTTACTTGTTTTTTTTAATTGTCAGGAGCTATTAAGTGGTGCTGTTCTGTGAGGAATGGACTAACAGCATTGCAGCCAGCAGGACATTTTATTGTTCATAGGTGCGAAAAAGAGGGAGTTGTCCTTGAGGTTATCATTTCTTTCACTTTAGCAGCAGAGGCTCTGCCAGGATGTTTCAGGCAGAACATTTCACTGAAGAAATACAGACTGTGCAAGCAAAGCAGCAACAATTGCTTCCTTAGGGAGAGTGAGTACTCCAGTTTCAAATGCATCAGATGAAATAACAGGTTAATTTATTTTAGATGAGCATCATATTGTTTATTTGAAGAGGAGACATAATTACAATGGAAACCTTAACACTAGCAGAATTTACAGAGAAGTCTTAGTCACCCAGGTGGAGTTTGTGTAGAAGCTTTGGCTGGACTGACTCATTCCCAGAGCAGACTGTGAAGCCTTCCTCTTGGGAATACCCCTATCCCACACCCAGCAATTATTTAAAACTTTTTTCTGGACCTTCACATCCATCCTTGAATTAAACCCCTTTCCAGAAGAAGGTTAAAATCAGGTTCTAAAATGCTAAATTGTCGAGTTCAGGTTTTACTTTTAAAATTAACTTCAATAGATTCATTTAAATTTGAGACTAAATGTCCTATTCCCCATTCCATACATAGAGAGGTTCTGAGAGACCATCACAATTGGAGAGGGAGCTTGCTTGTGAAAATACTCCTTAGGAAGAGTATTTGTGTTATATTTTGTATTTCTTTCAAAGTGACTCTTTTATCAGAAAGCTGGACAGGGCAATTAGAGAAAAAAGTGGGTCAGACAGCTTCATAGGAATTAATTTTGCTGTTTCACAGCAGCAATTCTTAACTCTTTGCTTTTGTTTCTGCTTTTTACAAATGTTGTTGAATCATTCGTTCTATTTCACCACAATATTGACAAAAACCATAAACTAGAACACACTTGGCATTCTTTTGTATTCTAGTTCATATTGTTCTGGTCCACATGGTTAAGAGAAAACTTTAAAAAAATTTAAAATAAATGTTAAAAGGTAAAACAGAGTCAGCAAAGAATCAGGCTCCTGGAACCTCGGTTTTTATTTATTATCAGTGTAAGAACAGGTCACACATGAAAACATCAGAGTTAAGCTCAAATTCATTTATTAAAATAATTTCCTCAATAAACCACTCCCATCAGGGTTATTTGCTAGAGACAACACATCAGACCTGTAGACAGATTGCTGCAGGAACGAGTAATGAAACTTCAGTCATTTCAAATGCTGTTTCTTGCCCGTGGATCCAAAGAGGGAGTTCTTGATAGTGATATAAAACAATTCTAACCCTTCCATAGATGCAGAGTTGCAGTGCAGGTTGCTCTGAGTTCAGCAGTGTCTGTTGGGAGCAGAGTTCTTTGCCCAAGAACTGTTCCCTCTGATGCAACAGCAACGAGGAGTCATCCCCACAGAAACTCTGAACGCCTGGAGAACAGTGACACTTAGCACTGATAACCAACAGGAACTGGGAATATTTCCTTGATGAGATTCATCAGCCCATCCTGCCTGGATGCACTGATCTCTGCAGTTAAATTCTGAGTTCCCTGCTACTCAGAGTTTGTGGATTATCAGACTACCCATCTTGGGCTTGAGCTGAGGCAGCAGTGCTCTTATCTAGCCAATGTAAGATCATCCTTCTCAACTGGAGTCATGTACAAAGCACAGGATTTAAAAAGCAGCACTTGAACCACCTCAGGAAAGTTTACAATTCCAAGGAAAGGGGAACAGGAAGGTATCAAAGATACAGCATTTAAACTGCTAAATTACTGCAGTAGTTTGCAAGGACGTAAAAATTAAAGCCCTCCTTTCCTCCATGTGCAGATCCTGCTCATACCCAGTGTCCTACCTGGAGATAAGGGACAGGTTCTGCTCTGCCCAGGCAGGAACAGGAACAGCAGCAGCACTGTGCTGGCTTCTCAGGCACCCACAGGCTGGGAACTGAGATAAAGTTGTGTGATTAGAAGTGAATAACTGAGAGGTTGACATGACTTTTTAGTCTGTCTTGCACTGTGAGGTGTTGTGGCCTCTGACAAGAATGAAGGAAAAAATTCCCTTGGAAAGGCCCTGTTGTGTTTGCTGTGTCTGTCAGTAAAGACAAGTTGCCAATATCCTACCATTCCAAATGGCCAAAATCATAAAGAGTCCATAAGCTGAGGTAACCTGATACTTGATGGTGAGCAGAACTATTCATCACAAATGAGAGTTACGCTTTTCATTTATTAATGTGTACAAAGGGAGTGGGAATTTGCACAAGAGATATCAAGGGAGAGTCAGGCCCTTGGAGGTTTAGGGGTCTATTATGGTAAAAAAACCACTTTGGAAGTAATTTAATTGGCTTTTCCTGTCCATTAAATGTGTATGCTTTTTCAAGAGGGTACCAGCATCCATGTTTAGGACTTGTAAAGAAATAATATGACATATCATTACTGAGATCTTTAGTTTATCTTGAAGAGTAAGCAAATATTCTGCTGTAATATGAGAGAAACAGCTTAATATTTTACCTCCTAAATCAGTAGGAGACTTAAAAATAAATATTCAGTAGCTATCTAATGAGTTTGTTAAACACTTTTGCCAGATAAGAACTGATGTTCTGACACTGATGTTCTCCATAAAATATTCCCTGAACATTCAACAGTTCTGTGCATTGCACGGTGGCAGAACATGGTCCTAATAGATGAAATGGTTTGATTTAGACTTTTGTTACTGCTGTGTGAAGCTGTGAATTCCTGCCTCCAACTAGTCTTGATGCCAGTTTCTTTATTTCTTACTGGATATTTCCACAAATGGGAATTTTCACGCCCTTCTCCACCCTACTGCTGATGCTTCAGAAGACATCTGACCAGCATCCTAAATGTATTTCACTGGTCTTCTTTCAGCTCTCCTTCAACATCTTTTGCTAGGATGTTACAAAAATACCTGGGATTTGCATCCCAGCTGTGCCAACCCCCAGGACTGCACACATGCAGGTCTTGCCTGCTGCCCAGGTCCCCTCTGTTCTGGGAAGGGTGGGCCAGGGCCAAAGGACGTGGCAGAGTGATGATGATGAGGGGTGGAACCTGCACACAAGACCTTGTATTTGCAGTGGTGGCTGATTTATGGAACTCCTCCTTTCCAGAGTGGATATACTTAGTGTTATACTTGAGCAGCTTGCACCAGTCATTAATAAACTTTATCAGTGTGCGCACTGCTAAGATTTATTTTTATTTTGGTAAAGGGCTGAAGATGTTTGAGTGGTTTTTAAGAGAAACAAGTGCTTTAGGTTTTCAGAAAGACTGGCATCATATTATCTCTGAGAAAAAAAATAGCAAGTCAAGCAGAGTAGTGTGTCTTCTATAATATGAGTGGGAGCTTTTTTATCAATAATGTAGCTTTGCCAAAACCAGAAGTATGCTGGAGACTGTGACCTTTGGAAAATAATGTTTAGTGACATTAATCTACATCTAATGGAGGGGTTTGTATCATCACTTTGGTTTATATCTGCATTATTGTAGCACATAGGCTGTCACCTGCATTTATATAACATGAGACTGATTATTCCTTATCATGCACAAAATGCAGACCTCAGGGAAGAGTTCATTTTGGACCATTTCCAGGGGTATGTGTAATATGTTATGAGCCAAATACTGCTTTTAAGGCTATTGAGTGCAATTTGCACTTTTTCTCTTCAGTATGTCTTACACTTGACAAGATAATTGCCCCCCATGACACACACACATCCTAAAACACATTCATTACAAAGCCATTGTATTGACATATAGATATAGATATCAGTGAAGGAATGTACTTGATATTCTTTATACAGTATGCTAAGTGTGGAATATATCTTCATAAGTAAAATAGAAGTTAGTGACTGTAATAAACTGAAAATGAAGAAACAGAATGGAGAACCTTGCATGTGCAAGTGTTCCACTTGTCAGAGAAAACAGAATGCTCTGTTTCACATAAATAAATTATAAAGAGATGGTGGTGATCAGAGTTTATTTTTTTACTGTGAAGTTTCTTACAAGTTTGTGAATATTCTAGATTTTTTTTCTTATGTACTTATATTACCTATGCATGTATACACACATATACATGCTTTAAGTGTGTGCCTTTCTGGAACTTATGTGTTGGAATATCTTATCTGAAGAGTTTATGGTTTATAATTATTACAGTTCTATACATTAGATACAGGGAGAACTTGCAATAAAATATAAAATGTATTCTGTCTTTGAATATTTGTAAGTTAGGGATGATAAATCGGCATAGTTAGAGTTACTGAGCCTCACTTCAACACACTTTAGAAAATATGCAAAAAGTAATTTTAAACCAATTTTGTTGATTTGTTTCACGTACATTCCCGGGGAGACTAAGTTTGCACTAGCATTATGGTGTTATTATTTGTGTTTACTCTTTCACTTTTGCAGTTTGGATGACTTCTTATCTTTGGCAGAGATTATATCCATATCTTTATGACTGACTAGCAAAAAAAGAAAGAAAGGTCTTCACGTCTTATATTGGACTTTTCCATCCTTTATTCTGAAAATTCTACATGGGTCTTCATTTTCAAAGCATCCAACAGGAGCTGCTGGTCCTTTCATAGCAATATATAACTTTAACACTGTTAAAATGCAATCAAAAGTCAGCTGGGTGGTGTGGTACTTCCTGTCTATTACTCAAGCTGTAGTTTTTACTGAGTTCCATAACCAAAGAAGATCCCAGTACAGCAGCATTCAGATCTCACATTCCTGTGTGATGAGAGCAGCGTAGATGGCAAGTAACAGGGAAAAGCTGGTTGTGCAGAAAGCAGTCATTGCCCTCAACCTCTGGGGTGAATTCTGTTAGGCAAGCTGTGACTTGCTCTTCCTTTGGAAAGCAGTTTGCTCCTATCTATTCATGACAGTAACAGAATATCCAGTGGGAAATACTATTTTACATTATTTCCACAAAAGCACGTTCAAGTAATGTGAAATGAACAGATATCAAAGAGAATTCTGCGTGGCGCGGTTCCACCAAAACTCAGACTGTGCAGTTTTGAATGTAGATGGAAAGAAACCTTCCTGCAAGCAGGTCTGTGTTTGCCTGTGAGATGCACACTATTCCTGAGATGCACAGTATTCCTGAGATACACAGTATTCCTCTGCTTGGCAGTTTTAGGAATTATCCTTTAGCTCAGTGGCCTTGATTTGTAGCTGCAGCCAAAAGCAGCTCTTTTCCGTGAAGGTCATTTTTGCGCTCTCCTAAACCCAACACGTATGAAATCAGTGACCCAACACACTCAAGGAAAATTTGGTTTATAGTGAGGAGCTCCCAGCCAAGCAGCTTTTCTTCAGGCCTTGCCTTTGCAGCAACAGCTGTAACAACAGTGAGGAGGGTGCTCAGACACCTCCTGCTTGCTCAGTGCTCCTGAGTGACGAGGAGTTGCTCACCATGGAGGGTTTGGGGGTTGCATTACATCACCCAGACAGAAAATCTGGCCAAGCACAAGGCAAAAGTGAAAGATTGACGTTGTGCTGCAGTGACTCAGTGCTCTGCTCCGTTCATTTCAGTCCATATATAACATACAGGCCAAAGGAAACTTGCAGGGGGAAAAAGACTGTGTTTCTCACATTGATGATGAAGTCCATCTTTAAAGTAACAGCTTTACAAAGACAAAGAATATTTAAACATTTCCGTTTTCAGCAGTGGTATCTAAATATCTATTCTTTTGACTGTTTTTAAGAGGTTCTCCTCTGCTTCCTACAACTGCAATCAGGGGTATTTTTCCTTGTGCTGGGGCTGCATCTGATTTTCAGAGAGCATCTGTGTTTTCTTCAAATTTGAGATTTACTCATTCTAACCATAAGCACTTTTCAGTCACTAATGTTTCTTTCCTACCCCCCCAAAAATATTTGTTACATTAAAATCTGATTTATTAAATTATATTATTTACAGAAATGTGAATCTTAAAATGTGAATATTAAAACCCCAATGAAGCTGGGTTTGCATGAAAACAACTGAGCATTTACACATGCAAATAAGTGGAGTTTTACATCCACAGACTATTGATGTGTATTGACTGTCTACTTGTGTGCACTTAAGTTGTTAAATCCAGGTTAGCTTAACCTGGGGAGGATAAATTCCCAAAGCACTTTCTTAGTGAAATTTGGGGTAAGAAAGGAACAACGACTAGGTTTTTATTTTGCTGGGTAGAGTATCTCAGTTATAACAAAAAACATGTGGATCTATCCTGACAGCAAAGACGTGGGAATATACAAATAGTTGGGTATTAAGCATTCAATTGGAGTGCTCAGTAGGGTTTTTCTGTGGGACCAGTTAGATGCAAAACTGGACAGTAACATTGCAAAGGCAGCTGAAGTGCATGTGCAAAGTGCAGTAATTATACATTAAAATTAAACTATGCTACAAATGTCTTCTTGTACATGTAGATGCATGCACAAAGTTTAGAAAATCAGTCCAGAAAACTTAAAACCCAAATGAACCATATGGATCAGTAAGGAAACAGACTGAAAATTCTGTTGTATATGATGTCATCTGTTTGCTGTAGGTCAGAAATAAGTTCATACTGTTAATTATAGGTATTTATCATAGTTCATATGATTTTGTGGGGCCTTGTCAGTGATCAAAGGTGGTTCTTTGGACACCTGTCATCAAGTGAGTTAGTAATTGTAGAATAGCTTATTTACTGAATCTAATATGCCATTAAATAGACTTTTCAGCAGTTAATGTTGTTGATAAAAGGACAGTTCTGTTTTAGTCAAGCTGATTTGGTGCAGTCAGGTACAATAATTATGTTCTCTTATACATACTATGTGTTTGCTCATTAACATATAAAAGTTACATTACGAAAATTTTAAAAGTCTATCTTCCCAGGTAATAGGCATGGAGATAGGAATTAAAGTGAAATGTCCTGTGGAACCCAAATTTGAAAATGAATAACAAATGTAACAACAAAAATAAAGCAGTGAAATCTCTGTCATACATGTTTATAGTATGTCCAGCCAGATTCTTGAAATTGCTGCAAAAAAATTAGCTGGAATTCAGTCCCCAGACCAAAATGCTGCATGTGTGAGATGAGGTCTGCTTTTAGAAACCATAGCAAACATATGGAATACAAAACCAGAGAAGGATTTGAACTGTGAGGTAAATAGCTCTGCTTTTAGATTGTGTTACAGGTGGGAACTTTTCCCCCCCGCTTCTGTGAGCCTGAAAGCCCTTTTTTTGTTCTAACCTTGCACCTGGATTCAACCTGCTTTCTTTGACTCCACTTGCATTCTGCCTGGGAAAAAAAAAACCATTTCTGTGAGGAGTGAGCTCTGCCCAGGTTTTGTATCTTGTCTCTGGTGTGGATGGTGCTGGTTCAGAGCCCTCTGCTCGGTGTTGGCTGAGACCTGGAGGAGTTCTTCAGCCCCACGAGGGCACAGAGGGGCCTATTGAGACTGGCAGCCTTTTTTCCTGCTAGCTACCTTTTTTATTAGGCTGCTGAACTCCTGAATTGTTGAAAAGCAGCTGCTCCAAGGAGGATTTAGCTCATTCTCAGGGTGCTTCTGGGGCTGTGGGAGATATATTTACGTCTGGGCTACCAAGGTCCCCTGCATTGTGAGACCTGGGTGACCTCTTGGCAGATCAAAAAGAGGTTGCTGGAATGCAATTAAAATGCAGTGTTACTTTCTTGTAAAGCCCCAGTAACCCAATCAACAGTTCCCCTTCCCCATGTTTTTGTTGGTTTCTCTGCAGTTTCGGATTTTATTCTTACTTCAAGTTTTGTCTGCGCCGTAATTTGGTTTTACCTTACTGCAAAATGCCTCAGATAGTATTATTAAAACTCTCTTAAAAAAAAAAAACACAAAAAAAGACAAAAAGAAAGAAAAAAATCGTCGTGTCTTTTAACAGCCAGTTCTGTGGAGGTTCAAGCTATTAGTTTTCACATATTGCTCAAGTAAGCAGAACTATGTGCATTTGATTTTTTCCCTAATAATCTCAGCTGTAGTTTTGTTGTAATGTAGTACACAATTCATATTGATTAACATGTCTGTAAGCGAGATATGCATTTTATAGACACATTCCAATGTGCAGCATGAAATCGAACGGTAAATAATTACATTTTTTGAGAGGGTGGGGTTTTTTTCAGTTCCGTGGCAAAATTTGTACTTACTGAAACAAAGGTTTGATTAAAACTAAAAACAAATTTACATTTGCAGGAGTTTCAGCACCGTTGTTTGCAATTTGTTATATGCCTTTACCTGGCATGCTATTTCACCCTTCATGACACACATCAATACCTTCTTTATGTCTGGCTATTACCACTCATTTAAAAATCTATTTTACATGATTCTTTCAGCCAAAAATGGACCGTAATGACATAGAATAGAGCCTGTGCTTCATAAATTCTCCAGGAATCAATACTTTGGCTGGGAATTTGTCAGTCTCACAAAGCTATGCATCATTAAACTTTACTATTATTACAGTGGACTCTGCTTCAAAGTTCACTACCTAGCTGATATTGGATGAACCCATTTAAATCAAGGAAAAGATATGAGACACAAATGCTTCTGTACTGACATGTATTTATCCAGATAATGTTTAATTTATGAAATAGAAGTGGCTCTTAAACTGCTTATTGGTTTATGGGCAAAGTTCAGCAATATCATCATTAAAGATTATATGCTGATTACAAGTTATTGGCAAATGACTTTAAACTGAATCCATTCAGATTATTTCAAGTATGACATATTCTGCCCATAGGATCTTATACATTAATCACACAACAATGAATTTGTGAGCATAAACATCCAATTGAATTCAGAATCTGTATCTGCTCAAACTACATTAGCAGGAGTTTTTATTGCTATTGGATATAAACAGTTTTTTGTCACTGCACCTGTTTGTAATATGGGTTTTCTTAGTAAAAATGTAGGCATTCGTGCAAACAAAAATATTTGTTACGTACTCTTGATCATGTGGTAGGCATCAGTATTTTGTGTGAAATATTGTAGCTCCCTTGCCACCCAACCAGGATTTTTACACGGTTCCCAGACAGAATAATGAACAAACAATGAAATTCAGGTGTTAATGGATGACACCCAGGAGAAGAACTGGTTATTTCCACTTCTCAAGATTAATCCTGAAAACGGAAAACATACCCACAAATCAGGATTAATTTACAGAAGGGTTATAAGCAGAATAAAAGCTAAATTCGAAAGCAGATTATTTGTGTGCAATAAATGCAACAGACTGTATATACTGTGTGCCTCACATGCTTGCAGTGATCTGAGGTCGATCAGGTCCCTTAGGAGAGCCTTCCTCAGCTGTTCCCCAGTGCTCCAGACCATGGGCCAAACAACAGTCAGCTCAGCTGGGAGTGTCTGTGCTGACACCCCTGGGCACCACAGTGTGCCAGTACTTGAGGAAATACTTAGAACCAGGATTAACCAAGTATTTTCTCAAGTACAAGGACCGGGATTAACTGAATTGGTTCAAGGGCCTCTTGGTTCTCCCTGCCTGCAAAGAAACGTGGGTGTGTGCGAGGCTGCAGCGAAACCACAAGCATCTAAAAATGCAAGTATTTTTGTTAGTCCCTGGAGAAGTCACCTGCAAAAAGATAAAGGACAAAATCGATGGTTTGTTGGCAGGCACACACACAGGCACATGCCCTCTCTCTCTCCTCTCCTTGGGGTTGCCACACCTGCTTGTCTGCTGTGTCAGCATCACATCTCCCACTCGGGAGATCAAAAAAGGAGAAAGCAAAAAGGGTCATTAGTTAAGAGGCGCAGGTGTGAAGGGACTTTCTAAACCATGGACTTTGTGCACCTGCTCTGGGGAGCAGGGCTGGGAATTGGGGCAGGTGTACCAACCTCCCAGCCTTGCCAGACTCGCAGGGATTGCTGGCTGAGGACACTGAGCGTTGTCTGTGTGCAAGAGCAAATGCCCATTTGTGTTGTGATCCAGTGCATCCAGGGTCCAGGGCAAATTCTGGCTCTGTGATCACTGGCACAGCCATAAATGAGCTGCAAAATAAGCTCTCACTTAAAGCTAGAACGAGTTCTGCCTGTCTCACATCAGTTATAAAGTCTGCATTTTAAAAAGTGTGCTCCTGCTTTGATTGCCTTGCGCATTTTTCCTCTAAGTCATAAATACTGAAAAGAACAAAAATACATGAGTAGGCTGAAATATTGCACTCAAGGTTACCAGGCTTCCCTCAAACATGTTCATTTCAGTTATTTTTGGACAGGTATTGGGTTCTTCTTACACACTTTTTTTCCAGAGTAGATTCAGTTACTCAGTTGTTTGCTCCTATTTTGATGGTGTCTTAAAGGTATCCATAAGATCAGGTTTATTATTCCAAACCCAAATTTATGTGGGGGTTTAGTCAGGTGCCAAAGTAACTGTGCCTGGATCAGTGTTCCAGTGCTAAAGATGCTGTATGGAAATCATTAATGCCCCACCAAAATCTACAGTGTTTACACTTCATTTGAAGTGTTCTCACAGCTGAAAAACCAGACATATCTCCAATCTCTTTTTCTTTCAATATATCCCCATACAAAAAATATCTGTTACACAGGTTTCTCATCACAGAGGAGAATTCTAGAACTAAATGTAATTAATACAGTGGAAGCTGCAAGTAAAATAGAGTAGAGAATGATACAAAAAGAGGATGACTTACAAAACAGGGGTGCATGTGGCATGGCTGATAGAAGATCCCTAAGGTTTTAGAGAAACTATTCAGCTTTTCATTAGTATTGAGCACTTCCTCAGGGACTCCAGCTACATGGAACTGGAAAGATAAACTTACCCTTTCACACACAGTCCCATTCAAAATCTTTCACAGCATTTCCAAGTTGAAGGATATGACAGAGATGCTACTACTGTATTCATTATTGTCTTAGTATTATTTCATTTATAACACATACTTACGTGGCTGGCATTTCAAAGATAAAAGTCAATCCAAGGCCTCTATCCCTGGCATCTTGCAACCTAATCTAATCAGCACAAATCACATCTGAAGATAATGCACTATAAATATATAAAGCTGTATGGGGGGAAACAAAAAATGTGAAAATAAAAGAAAGGTTCTCCAGGAGATGTTTGGTTTGGGTTTTGTTGGCCTAATTGCTGTAGTATTGGCCTGCTAAGCAGAAAAGAGTGGCAGTGGGCTGTTCTTAAGCAATGATAGGAGATGGGAAGGGAGAAGGAAGAAAAGCAGGAGTTGAAAGAGGGAGTGTAAGGTCATTGGATGCACCAGGGAAATGGGAAAAAGGGTTGACTGCTTGAGGCAGAGGCAGCAGCCTGGAAGAGAAAGTATGAAGTTGCAGAGACAAAAGGAGCACAGCACAGGGCAGAGTCTGCACGGTGAGTGTGGGGTGTCTGGGGAAGCAACAGGAAGGCAGAAAGGAGATGTACATGGATTAGAGTCCTTACAGGGATTCCTGAATGTGAACAGCAAAGATTACTTGTTCTTTTAAAGAACCAGAAAGGTGTTTAGTAAGGGGGAGTGCTGATGTTTTGAGCTGAGAGTGCAAGAAAAGGCTTTGCTGGCTTGAGATATCCAGGAGTTTGTGGGACAGATTTTTCCTCCCAAGCACCTGTATAAATGATGCACAGCTATTGCTACAGGCTTTGGGTTCAAACAGCAGATGTGTCTTTGTGTTCACCTTTGGAGTCCAAGACTCTTTGTGACACATCCTGAATCTCCATGGGGCCAAGCCAGAGGAAACATCCCCGCTGTCCCTCCCAGAGCCTCCTCACCCCCTTGGTCCTTAGTGCCTGAGAGATGGGACCTTTCAAACCTACTGGGAAGGTCATCTTTTTATTCTTATGGGAAATTCCTATTGGACTGCATGAAGAAAAAAATTTTAATAGAGTTTTCTCTATTAAATGCTTTATTCTCTTTTTAAAATTCCATATGTTTGATATAACTTTATGTTTTATTTTATAGGGTTCTTGAGAAATTTTTTCCCAATTACACTTACTGTCCCTTTGTTTTCTTCTGCAAGATACTTGTCTCTTGGGATTTAGGCACCTGTTTTTATGACAATTCAAATTCTCTTTGCTTTTCTTGGTGTTCAGTGCACTGCCAAAACTTTCAGAGGGAGTTATAGATACTGCATTCTTTATGCAAACAGCTCAAAATTTATAAATCCTTTTTGGAGTGTTATTCAGTAAATAAGTAATTTTTTTTTCTTTAAAATTCATTGAGTAAATGGCTAGTGGGAACAGTTCCTTCTCTAAATCCACAGTGGTTGAAGTTCTTTCTACGATGCCTTTATCATCCTTGCAGAGTTCAGCGATTACATATTTGACTTCAATTTACAAAAGCTTACCACTGGGGTAAAGGTAATATATTTGGTGTTTTGATATAATCTATTTTGTGAGCACTACTGTCAATATCTATAAACTTCTCTCAATACACCACAGGAATGTTAACATTTTCCTTTTGACTGTGATTACGTCCTGAGCAGCGAGGATGTTCAGGAGGGAAGAGGGAGAGGGATGTTTCGGGTGATTTGCCAGCTACAACCCAGGGGACTACAGATGCCACTAGTCTTATTTTTGTATTTATTGTAAAATTAAATGTTGACATAAGGTCTGAGGGATTTGCATGAATACAACAACGCCGTTATTAAACAGCTGAGATCCTTGATTTTTTCAAAACTAATTCCAGGGGAAAAAAAAAATGAGAACAGAGCTCATGTGATAGAGTGGCATGAATAGTGCCTCTTGTTTTCTCAAGAATTCATTCTGTACTCTTGAAAAATTATCAGCAATGGTAATTTCAGTGCTTCTTTCATTTAATACTTTTTTCATTATTCACATGAAGTCTGTAAAGCCATGTAACATGCACATTGATCTTTTTGCTATACCAGGTGCCAATTTTATTGCAGAATATAAATGTGTGCTATACAGAGGCCCATTTTTCTCCTCAGACAATAATGAGATATGTTTGTGTTGTTTTAAATAGCGTTGGTTGTATTAAAACCTCTGGTTCCAGAGAAGGGTTGTATTAAGCGAAGGGTTATGCCTGTCTCTCCTGGCATATTCAGGACACAAGGTCAAATTTTGCATTAAATGGGTGAATGAAGGGTGAGACGTCAAGACAGGTGTCCCTGGCTGTGCTGTCAAATATTTAAAACCTCACATCTGCTGGCAAACTGCAGCCAAAGGCAGGGATGGAACAGAGCTGGGGAGTGAGTGTGTGACGAGCTCCTTTCCCACACCCAGGGTGTGCCTTTTAAACCTCAGTGAGTAACCTCAGCCGCCTCCTCCGGGGGGAACTGCTGGGCCATGGGGAGTGCGAGGCAAAGAGCTTTTGCTTTCCAGAAAGGAGACTCTCCCCCAAGGCCCAGCACTCTCCTGGTGTGCTGGAGCTGCCTCAGCAGCTTGGACCTGTTGGCCACACTGTTCCTGATCCAGGCCAGGATCCATTGGCCTTCTTGACCACCTGGGCACACTCTGGCTCCTCTTCAGCTTCCTGTCCATCCAAAGAAGGAACAGTGCCCGAGCGTGTGCACGTCCACAGCAGGCACACTCCTGGGCTGACAGTCAGGAACTCCAGTGAGCATCCCTTCATCCAGGCTGAAAATAGTATATAATTATCCTTTTTGTGCTACTTCCTGCCACCCAAATTGTGGTTGCAGCAGTGTAGGCAGCTTCATTAACTCCTGAAAGAGTCCTGTTGAATCCCTTCCCTCTTCACAAAGTGAGCCACTGAAGGGTCAGTATAAGTGAGAAGCCCAAGACAGGTGCTACTATTTGTGGAGTCAACTGTTAGAAATAGAAACTCCTCTGTCCTGGAGCAGTGGCAGATTGATGTTCACAGCTGTTCCCAACATTGTCAAACACTCTTACCACTAGCACACACCTTACTCAGTAAGTGCTGCATATGGAATATGGATAATAAACGGTTCTGCTTGTCAGTAAGACATCTTTAGCTAACATTAGTAGCCACATTTCAGATTTTCTATAATGAAAGATTTGTCAAAGACTAGTTTGCTTCAAGTCCTTTCTCAATTTTCAAACCTACATTTCTTCTCAGTTTACTATGATGGCGAAGGAAGCCAAATTGCTATTCAAAACTCCTGAAGGACTGACAAGAAGCAGTGTATTAATTTTTTTCTGTCTGTCTGTTGTCAGTCTTTCTTTCAAGCATGGAATTTCAGCATTAACATTTGGAAAGCAAGGTCTCCTCATCACAGCTTGCTGAATTCCAATGAAGACTTTGCAACTTGTCAGCAAAGCTTCCAAAGCGTTGGAGGCAAGAGAGCACAATGCAGCAACATATTTCCAAATTTCATTCACTCCCATCTTTGCAGTTCTTAGGAAAATGGAAAGTATGTCCAAATTCTTGTCATATCCCTTTACACCTATTCTGTATGTCTTGTTGTCCTGCTTGATCAGCCAAGTAAGGGAACAAAAGCTAATGCTGCTCACTCACTTACTTGTTTCAGTTGTCCAAAATAAAGGCTGTACACTGAGCCAGGCTATTTCCTCACATCCATTTCTTCTTTGTGTGCAACTGGGTAGAAAGAAGGAAGGACAAACCTGGCCTTTGTACCAGCATTCTTTTCTCTTTCCCACATAAGCCCTGTTCTTCTATATCTGATTAGGACATCTAGGAAGTCAGATAAGGGGGAAAATCTGACTTTCACAACTGCAAAAATGGAGCTGTTGTGAAGCAAAAGAAGGGAAAGTAAAGGATGATTTATTTCTTAGCCATGGAAAAGTTGCCTTGCTATGTTAATTATACAGCTAGAAGTGACCACTCTAATATCTGATGTAACACAGAGTATAGACTGTTCCTGAACTGATCCCTCCTTAACTGCAACAAATCCTTCAGAAACCTGTGATCTTTTATTTCTAGAATTTCAGCCTTGGAAAAGATGCCACTATTACATGTTATGCCTTATTCATGACTACACTGAAAAGTTCAATCTTGCTTTTAGGGTCTAGGAGACACATTTATCCCCCTTAGTGCTACAGAGAGCCTTTAATAAAGCAAATGCTTTTCCTTCACTGAGCAGAAGGAAAAAAGGAATGACTGGAAAAGGCCTTAGTGAATTGGGGCACGGTTCTAGGGAGGTCTCCAAGCTTCAGTAAGCAGAGCTGAGGAAAGCTGGGACAAGGTTGATCTAATGAGTGCATCATGACCCAATGAATCAATTGGTCGTTCCAGCTGTGCTTTGCCTCTCCAGCTTATTTAAACTGATTTGTTCTGCCAGTTTATTGGTACAACTGAGTGATTTTTCAGAAGCCATCCTTGTTGTTTAGACTCTCCACAATTTCTCCCTAATTATGTCATCTCATCTCTACAGTCATCTTTATAGTTTTAGCCCCAGCACAACTGTGTTTGTCCCCCTTCCTATTGTGCAAAGTGGTTGGGCCCCTGCTCACAGCAACTGGCATCACTGAGTCTGGCATCACTGGAGGGTCTAAGTTAAAGACCAGGCTGTATTTTATGGAGGATGGTGCTTAACAACTCACAATTTTTTTGAGTGCTGATAGTCTGCCTCAGTTCAGCAATTCATTTGGACGAGACACCCCCCAGTAGAAATGAACTTTCTTAATGAGAAAGAATTTGAGACCATTTTATCATAAACAACAGTTTGGTGTGCCCTTGGGATCTGCAGAATTAGCAGGGATGTGTAACACAGAAAGAGCTGCTGTGGGAATCCTTAAACTTAGGCTGAGCTAACCTGTGAGTTCAGATGTAGGTGCCAATCACTTGAGCTGTGCAGGATAAACTTACTGGGAAATAAAGCACAAGTGCTAAGGCACATCCGAGCCTCTTTCTGTGGGCTTCAGTTTCCACTGAATTCCAGTAAAACTGTAAGATTTTGTTACAGCCACACGCTTATTAAAAGCTAAACAAACTAATCTGTCTTTTTTTTTATATAAGTCATTATAAGTCAGACTGATAGCAACGTGTCATAAAAGACACGAAAGCAACCAAAATCTGAACTCGAGATGAAAATTAAAATTAACTTCATCCTTGGCCCTTTGAACATCCGTGCTGGAAAACTAAAGGAAAGATATTTTTCAAGTTGGAGGGCCCAGTCTTGATGAGGGGGGGAGATGGTTTGTACTCAGGCATCTTCTGGAAATTACCTTCTGTAATTTTGCAGGATTTAATAGCTCAGAAGTCAATCTCCACGTCACACTATTCAGGATTATTTCCCAACCTTGTAAATGTCTTCTGCACCATTTTAAGGGCCACTTACACCATTTCTTACATGTACATTAATGTGAACTGGGACTGTCCCCATGAATATTTCATATATAAGAAGTGGAGAATATTGAAACAGAAATAGGTTTTTGATTCTTAATAAGTACTGATGCAGTTCTAAAGATAATAGGATTATTCAAAATGTTAATTACTCTAATTTGCTTCAGTCTGATAAGAACTCAAGTTAGGTATTGCTTCTCTCTCTTTCTCAGAAATGGCATCACTGTGTCTCTGAACTTCTAAACACAAATATTTTAGTGTTAGGATTTGTAAAAGCACTGGTTTTTACAAGGTAAATGGTGCCATTGAAAGGAAGATGTCTTGTCTGTGTTCACACAGGGAAAAAAAAAGGGAAAAGGAGATTAGATGATTGATTCCTCCTTCGATGTCCAACACTACCCAACTCCGACTCATGAACAGTCAGTGGCACTGTTTAAATTTTATCCAAACTGTTTAAACTCAGGTTTTTAAGGTAAACACCCAAACCTATAATCAGCATCTGGAAGAAAAAAAACATAGAAGGATGGAAAATGCTGAGTTGGAAGGGACCCATCAGGGTCATCGAGTCCAATTCCTGGCCCTGCACAGACACCCCAAGAATCAGACCATTTTTGTTCAAGCATGATCAATTATTCCTGGCAGTGAGGAATTATTTACATGCAAAAAAAGACAACTACATGAATTGTAGGAGGATGCCACAGGTTACTGACATTCACTCAAAATTTTCAGAAGCTTCATTTTTTAAGAGCTGATTAACGCAGAAATGAAAATATTTCCTGTCTTTATCTTGTGGATATACAACTTTATTGTGGTGTGTGTCATGTCCCCTTCCCTTCCTCCCTCCACAGGGTGTGTGAATTACTGTAGGAGTACCTGCTACCTTAGCTGATGCTAATCAGAGCAGAGGCAGGAGGTTTAGGGAAGGAAAGTCATTTAAGCCTCTTTTACCCAGCAAAGCTGTGTTCACAAATGTACCAGCAATGTAAACTTCTCCACATTTCACTCTTTGCATGCTTCAACATCGGTCTAAAATATCAGTTCAAAAGGTGCAGAGTAATTAATTTTTGAACTTTCAGAAGACTGCAAATAATTCTAATTGTTTGATGGTTGTTTTCGTGGTGGGAACACTTATTTCCTGAAGTTGGCTTTTGATTGACAAACTCATTTCGTGTTAAAATATCACACAGCCATCAGGTGGTTAAAAGCTTTCAGCTGTTTCTAGCCTTGCCTGGATTTGAACCAGTGACCTAAAGGCAAAAAGCTTTGTATCTCATTAGCAAACCCCTCAGCTATGCTGTGCAGCCATTCCATTCGTTCAGTTTAAATGAAAAAATTTAGCTGTGATATGAAACATAAGAGAAGCTTTTTACATTTAATTTTCTGCGTGTGTGTGCTTTTTTTTTTTTTTAAATATTGGTAGATGGAGAGAGATTCAATAGGGAGATGATTTAAGAAAAAATTAACATGTAGCCACTGCCACGACTGTTCAAACGTCAGAAAACTCTAATCTAAGCAGTTATTTCCTGCTGTGACTAAAGAAAAAGCAGAAAAAAGCAACTTTGCTTCTTCGCTGTTCCAACATATTTCTAATAATAAAGATTATTGTCTTTGAACTCTCCCAACCTTTCCCTGCTCTCCTTTGCTAAAGCCATTAAAATGATTAGAACTTCAAGGAGGGTTACAGTGTTAAAATGCTTGACTTTTCCCTTTCTCCAAACAGAACAGGCTGGTTTTAAACCTGGCACACATGACAGTAATCCAGTGTAACTCTTCTATCAGTCTGGCTAAATTTCTTCAACAGATTTGCCCAAAACTGTGTTAAAAAACATGAATCACTGGATTAAACCTGTAGAGAATGATGAAAGCTGAATTCATGTATATACATGTGGTGGTACAAATGGATTCTTTTGTTATTTAACCTGAATGAAAGCAATAAATTTAAAACAGGTTTAACTGATGATATTGGTAATCCACAACAGATTTCATGAATGTTGTTGAATGAACATTGGTTTTGTTGAGTAATCTCTCAGATTAAAGAAGGGACAGATAACTCAAACAGTCTGTTGAGGATCATATTATTTTCCTGTTTAAGTTTTGCTCTGAATGAAAACTATAGTGGTCATTGCATTTTTTAGTAATTAATAAATAGCATACTTGTTTGAAACAGCTATTAAAAATCTAGGAAGCCCATATTATTTCTCTCTAGAACAGACATTTTCAAGAGCAGAGAATTTTTTCATGGAATTAACTTAGCTCCAGTTAAATGTAGGATTTCAATTCAGTTTGGTAAATTTTGGGAGTCTTTACAGACTGTGTTAATTCCCCCCTTGAATTGTAGGGAACATGATTCTCCTATAATTTATTCTGTCCTATAATTTAGGAAGCCCTTTCCTGGCAATTATGTGAAAGCAATATTTAGCTGCAGGGAACCTTTATGGTGATTTGAATTTTCTAGATGAGCAGGATTTGAGCATAAGCAATTGTGGGTGTGTGCTGACACAGGCATCATCACCACCTTTGTCTCCATTTGATAATGACAGAACATGCAACACAAGTATATGGCAACAACGTGCTAATCAAGAGTATTTCACCAATGGGAGAAAAAAATTACACTGCAGAATGAATGATTATATCAACAGACCACTGAGATAACCAAACTGGACCAGAACACTCACACTGAAAACTTGGAAAAATAATGGTTAAGACTTGCCCTTGGTTAAAGTGAGAAGAAACATTTCCAATGGCTGCAGTAGGGCTGTGAGTCTTCTGAGTCCTCTTACGTGAGGGTAATTTGGATGGGAGGAGAGGAGATTTAGAATTAGCCCTACAGAAGTTGATTCTGTTAAGGAGCTGTTTTGACATTCTTATCCCTCCTTGTCATATTGGGGGTTTAATGAGATACACAGCACCACGCTTCTGTTTTCATATTTGAACCAACCCACTTGGCTCTCACATCTAAAGAGATAGGTTGGTGTGTAATCTGTGAAAAGAGCAAGTCAGATTGATGACTAGTAAAGCACACATGGATATGTACACATATTCATCACACTGCAATGAAATCAGGAAAAGGAGCTGCAAATATAGTTGGTGTTTTGAGCTTTTAATAAGTATTGCATCACATATTTTATGTATTACCTTAGAGTAATGTTCTGCACATAGTCATTCCTCTGCTTCTCATCAAATGCCATTGCTGTGTATATTTAACACATTTGGTTATTTAGATATATGCTTGTTTGACAGCAAAAAAAAAAATCACTCAACTACATTTTTCTCCAATACCAAATCAGCGAGATATTTAATCATCTGCTTATATTTAAAACATCCATTTTGTCTCATCTAAAACAATGGGAATCCTCACATGGTTTAAGTTAGGCAGGTGCTTAAATATCTCCCTGAGCTCAGTGATAACTGTGTAACTGTGGCACCCTGTTTCCAATGTCACAGACCATCCTTAAATTTTACTTGCCTGTCACCAGGAGTAAAATTTGCTCCATGCTGCTTTTTCCCCTGCTGTGTATGTTTTAATTCCTGAACCACACTCTCCACATTAAATATTTCTCTGTGACGATTCCAGTAACATTTTCTAATCACAAAATAATATTTACCATCTTCCCCCATGCGGTTCTCAGAACAGAGGGAGCTGCTGCAGTTCTGTAGAGGTCGTGAACCTGCTTGATGAAGCACAGATGAATATAAAGTATTCTACTGAGCTTAACAGGCTTTATTAATGTGCAGATCCAATACACATTTTTATTTAAATTCATCTAAAGGCTAAAGGACACATTTTCCAATTGTTATTTTGCATTTAGTTTTGCGAGATTAGTTTTGCATGTTTTTGAAAAAGAAGCGTGATTGGATATCTACAAATTACTTTCTCTTCATTATAGTCACTGTACCTCATTGTGGGTTTGGACTTTTAAGGCAAGAATCAACCAGCAATTTAACTTGAAATAGACTTGCACAAAATTCTCTCCTTCTTGTTCCTAATCCCTATCTTCAATCTCAGTTATGACTAAGATCCAAACAATTCTGGAATAGAGTTTTTCCCTTATTTTTTACTTCTCATCCACTAATAGAGTTCCACCCATAAACAGGAATATTTCTCTCGTTGCCATTGGGAAAGATTTTCAAGGTGTCTAAGTCAGTTTGTCTGAGCATTAGTTATTTTCATACTTGATGTGTGATGAGTTCTTTAAAGAGTAACTGAAGACTTAGAGAAGTGATTGTCAAGATTTTTCATAAATATTTGTTGGCTCAGTGAAAGACAAACACCTTATATTCAAGTGGATATACTGTAAATTCTCCCACTGTGTGTATGTCTCAGTGACTAAGCCTTTGGCACCTGAAGTCCTTGGCACAGGTTTCCTTTGCAGCACAACTGCTGGCTGAGATGTTATCATCTCCCACTCTTTCCCCACTGCTGGAGAGCAGGCAGGCTGGGACACACAGTCATGGCAGGGAGGAGTCTGAGGGCTTTACTTTAAACTGCTGAGCAAGGCACCTTTAATCTAAGCCCCGAGACTGTGCATTTCTGCAGCTGAGCAGCACGTCTGCACCCCGTTACCTGCGCTCAGCAGAGGGGCAGAGCAGGCACTGGGAGAAGGCACCTGGCAATTTTCTGTAATTACATTCGCTGCATATTGGTAAATGCCCTTAGTCATCTCAATTCCCACTTTCAAAAACATCCTAGGCATTCCTAAAGGATTGGCTCTTCTTAATATATTTAGGTGCTGAAATTATAGCAGGTCTCTGCCAAGAAGTGGCGTGTACCCATAAAAAACAGCTGAATGAGCTCGAGCTGCCATTTCCCTCCTAGAGTTCAATCTTAGAAAGAAATGGTGCATTGCTTCCTGAAAAGTAGTAGTGAGATGCCCACTGAGCAACTTTACAGATGCCACCCCTGCCATCTGGCACAGCCCCACGCACTGCATGCCAGCAATATACCCAGACACGAGCTAAAATGAAATGCATCCAGCATTCCAGTGCTCCTTTTATTTATCAGGGAAGAAAAGATACGTGTGCCAATTAGAATGATGCTATTGTTTCTAGAACATAAAGGAGCCAGCCAAAACAACAGGACTTCTACTCTATAACCAGAGCCATTCTCTGAGACTGAAGCTTCAGCTGCTCACCAGCTCCACCAGTCCACTTTTCTGATGCTCTGATGGGGACAAACTGGTAGTCATTTAGCTTGCCCCTTTTGTCTTCTCATTTGTGCTGAATCTATTGCAAATAAACATACCTGGTTTCAGGATGTGAATGCTTTGTTTCAGTGAAGTTCTAGCTGCTTACACTTTAATTCTGGTTTGTTGACTCTGGACACTGACATCTGGATGCTCAGCTTACAGGACCAGATCCTCAATTGTAGAAGGAGCTGGCACAGCTTGGGGATTTTACATCATCTTTATACTTTTTGATCCTGAAGTATTTTAATTATGAAGCGTGTCAGACCTGTTCTTGGGCTGCTCTGAGGCATTAAGAAGTCATTGCATCAGCCTGAAGCCTGCCTAGGTGCAAAGTCATCCTTCCCTCCAGCCATGTCATCTTTGCCTGTTGCAATGTTTCGTAGCAAAGTAAAGGGATTTTGTTGTCACTCGTATCAATGTTGAAAAGGACTCTTCCTTTGTTCTCAGAACGTCCAACATTTATAACTGAGCTTTGTTATGCTGTCATATACACTTCAAGAAAGAAGTAGAAGGCAACTAGGTCTTGTTGCATGTAATCATTACAAGCAAAAACAATTACAAGAAGCTTGCCAACCTGATGAGGAAGGCTTTAAACTACGTGGACTAGGATATGGGAGAACAAGCTTGTAGTTCAGTAAGGGAGCAGAGGTTACAGCTAGCTTGTAGGGTAGGTTAACAGGAGGGGTGGAACCATCAGAAAGGCTAAATGCCA
The DNA here is from genome assembly GCF_001715985.3 of Manacus vitellinus. NCBI lineage: Eukaryota > Metazoa > Chordata > Aves > Passeriformes > Pipridae > Manacus > Manacus vitellinus. The sequence goes on along the minus strand of NW_021940737.1, from coordinate 1,150,285 downwards.
CCCTGAGGGCCAACCTCAAGTGGCTGTGCACTAAAGAACACAGCCTGGGAAACAAACAGGAGGAGATGAATCTCAACATGTGGTTGCAGACTTCCCTGGGGTGGCCTGGAGGACTGGAGGGCAGTTAGGGTGGGTGGTACAGGCTCCTCAGGAAAGGCAGGCGTGGAAGGAGGTTGCAGGAGGAGTGGCATTCACATGAGGGAAGTTCAGATCACTCTTCTAGGAGGTTTTTCTAAAGAAGAGGTGTCAGGCTGAGCAAAGGAAGACTTTTCTGGGGAACTGGTAGGTGAGGTCCCAAGGGAGCCAGTGTTGAAAGACAAAGGAGCTCAGGAAAGCTGATAGATCTCTAAGGACTGCCCCCTCACAGCACAATAGTATTTATCCCAATACTCAGAAAAATGCGAATTATCAGGGGAACATCTTGGTTAAACAAGGATGACTGAAACTCAGACCGAAGTCCTGTGCTTTTTGCAGGAGGACACGTACAGAAGGCAAAGGGAAGGAGAGGATACTAAGCCTTGCCTAGACAAGCAAGGAAGGTGTTAGGAAAACCAGAGCTGAGCTAGACTGAAACTGGCAGGGGAAGATAGAGTTGGACCTGGCAAAGGACATGGAACTCAAGCAGAAAGAGCTTCTGGAGCTGTATTAGCAGTGAGCAGGGATAATGTGCTACACCAGTGCTGCTGAATAGGAACAGCAGGTGCAGGGGAGGCTGTAACTCACTGTCCCACTCTTCACACACAAAGTCTCCCACGCCTCTGACCAGACAGGACTGAAAGAGGACAGAAACTACCAGCAGTGGGACAGGATCGAGTCATAGTTCTCTTGAGAAATCGTGACCTATGCCAGTCTGCAGGACCAGTTGGGAGGCATTCAGTGGTGCTGAGAGAACTCATGGATGAACTGGCCTCTGTGATGAAACAAGTAGATTTGTAGATGGAGGGGACATAATGAGTGTCTTCTACAATGACCTTAGCAAGGGTTTCAAAACAACTTCCTGTATCCCAGCAGGAACATCACAGTTCAAATGAGTGAACAACTAGGGTGAAAAACTGTTTGGATCATCCAGCTCAAAAGATAATAACCCACGGTTACTACTCTGCTTGGAAGGTGTAGTTCCTCTCTGATCAGTGCTGGTATTGGGTTGCATCTTTACCAGTGACCTGGAGGAGCAAACACTCATCAGTTCTGCAGGTTTGAGAGACCAGGAACTGGGAAAATGGGACCCACTTAATTTCTTCAAGCAGAGTTGTAAGGCCCTGAAGCAGGGAAGAATGTTTCTGCATCAGCATGGGCTGTGGGCTGCCACACAGCAGCTCTGGAAGGGAACTGGGAATTTTGTTGGACAATGGGCTATACCAGAGTTATCAGCTGTCCTGGCAGTAATGAGAACTAACAGCATGAAGGAGTTGTGTAACCTGGAGCAGAGTCAGTAGATCAAGGCAAGTGATTCTTGCCCTTTAATTAGCATTTGCTAGACTAGTTTTGGGCCCCCTTTAAAAGACAAACATTGAAAAACTGGATGAAATTCAGCAGAGAGCCTACAGGATGATCACAGGCTGGAGCACTTGGCCTGTGAGGAGAGGCTGAGGGACTGGGATTTGTTTACCCTGGAGAAGGGATGTCTCCAAGGGGACAGGAGCCCTCCAATATCTGCAGTGACCTTACAGAAAAGATGTAGCCAAGCTCTTTACAGAGATGGACAACAACATCATGAGAGTTAACAGCCATAAACTGCTACAGGAAAGGTTTGACTAGATGCAAGAATTTTTTTTCTTATACTATGAAAATAATTAGTCTTTGGAGCAGGTTGCCCAGAGAGGTTGTGGCATTCTCCGAGAGAGCAGATATACAAGTCTAAATTCCTGCTAAAGGCTGAATTCTTAGTTTTCTGGTCTAAATTCAGTTTTGAGACAGCTTTAAGCAGTAATTTAGACCAAGCAGCCTTGCCAGGTCCTTTTGAACCTGAAAGATTCTATGTTTTTTTTAATTTCAAAGGTTAAACTTGCAAACTCTATTTAAGAAAACCGTTATTCTTTGCCTGTTGTTGACCTGTAGAGCAGATCACCTGTACAAAATTCTGCAGGATCAGTGTCACTGTGCCTCAGTGCAAATATACACATGAGAAAAGAGGGAGAGAGGAAAAAAGTGCCAAGTCAATAATTTGGTGGTATTTCAGCCTCCCTGCTATTCTGTGCTGCATCATTCACCCTCAATATGCTACCATTGCATTCCTTCACATCCAAGAAGGATTGATGTATTCCAATGACTTCTGAGGTGCAGCATTACATTACTGTGATTTGTTGTATTTATGCTGGAAAACACAGATAGGTGATTTAGTTTGCTGTTCATGAAACTCAGCTGTTAGGAAGAAACCCCATCTCTGTGACTTGGAGCACTGTGATGTTCAGCAGCCCTTTGCTACACATACCTTGAGACAACTGAGCTTAGGAATAAAAAGAGGGAGGGAAAAACACTAATTAAGTTTTCACCTTATCCAAATTCTTGAATGAAGTAGCCAGTTGGGAGCTGTTAGATGTTTTGGGGTGTCTGTGATGCTCCTCTCCGCAATTTCAATCTTGTGGCATAATCCATAAAATGTCCAAATGCTATGTTCTATGTTCTATGTTCCTATGTTCTACCAGCACTTTCACTTCTACTTTTCCATGTGGTGACTGAACAAGCACCTCACAAAGTTGGTGCATACATGCAAGTGTCTGAGGAGTTGATTTTTAGGGGGAAATCCCTCACTGTCTTTGTACGTAGTAGAAGTAACGCAGATTTTTGGGCAGCACAAAGCAAAAGTACTGTTCAATAATACACACCCAGGTGGCTCTTTTCAAGCTAGTTTGGCACTTTAGAACAACAGCCACTTTTACTGCTTTGGTGTTCCTTTTTTTTTTTTTTTTGGGACGTGTGCATCTGTCATGCAAAAGAAGTTGCTGAGTTCTCGGGCTCATCGCGCTCTCAGAGATTTTGCCATCCATCTCTACATAATAAGTGAGATGTAAGTGCTAAGTTTGGATCGTGGTACCAAACATAACTGATAGTGGCCCTGAGGCTCCCTGCTGACTTCAGCTAAATTTAAACTTTTAAATTTAAACCTTTCATTTAGAGCTGCAGACGAGGAGAGCCCAGATCATAGAATCATAGAATCTCAGAATCATACAATCATAGAATCAGCTGGGTTGGAAGGGACCTTCGAGATCATCCAGTCCAACCCTTGATCCAACCCCGCTGTGGTTCCCAGCCCATGGCACTGATGCCACATCCAGTCTGTCCTTAAACACCTCCA
>NW_021940737.1:1132449-1146576 GCF_001715985.3 Manacus vitellinus | reverse complement strand
TCCTTGGACCTGTTGGCCACCCTGTTCCTGAGCCAGGCCAGGATCCATTGGCCTTCTTGGCCACCTGGGCACACTGGTACGTTCCAGCCACGCTCGGTCCCCGCACACAAACGAACCTGTGACCACACACACCCACACCAGTCAAAGGGAACCTCCAGGTTTTGTGCTCAAAAGGCTCTAAAGATTCACTGGCACAATCCCTCTGACTGCAGAACTGAGTGTCTGCCATGGTGTGTTATCCAGCCATGGTGTTTTATCCAGACACTCCAGGGGAATCTCAAATGCGAGCGGAAAACGTCTGCCTGCACCCAGTGTTCTTACTGCAGTCAGTAAATGAAAATGAGGGGATTCCATCTTAAACAAAGCATTTTTTTTATTTCTATAAAGAAACCAAAACCAGTTGCAATTAAATACCAAACAAAGGAAGAACTGGAATCCATAAAACATCAGGGGCAAGATTTAAAGCAACCAAACTAAAATCAGTTCAGCATTTCTCTGCTGTATTTATATACAATTGCACTTATTTTTAAAGTGCCCTAACACTTAATTTTGCCTTCAGTTGTATTTTTTTATTTGGATTACATATGGTATTGTGATAGGATGTTTCAGAAAGCCATAAAGTGTTCTTGCCTGTAAAAGCAATGTCCTTTCTTGTTAATGCCAAGAATGTTTTTCCCAAAACACTCATTCCCTGCTCAAGACACTGTAGCTGCTAATGAGGAAAACACTGCAAGTACCTCATTCAAATGTTTTCTTTTGTTTATCTACAGGGAGTTAACTCTGTAATAGTGAAGAATCCCTGAGTATCAATGAGTCTGAAAGTACTCATATTCTGCCAAGAATAAAGTTGTAAAGCTTTGTGTGCCAACACTTTAAATTAATCTGAAATAATGCAAAGGGGACTTTGTCATCTTGGAAGGCTTTTTAAAGCCTCATCACTATTGTCTCAATTAATAAAAATACTCCCTATCATTCACATGGCTGCCTTCCTGTATTGCCAATTATAGTTTCAGTGGCTGATGTCCCTCTGTGGACATATGTCAGAACTGATAGGAGGGATGATGTGGCCATGGACAGAACAGACCTTCTCACCAGCAGCTCTGCAGCACGTTGCTGGTTTGCCAGGCAGCTCTGCTTACTCACAGCCTTCTCTTCTAAGCATCACTGAGTGCCCAATGCTAATCAGTCCCTTTAGGTTGCTTTTACAAAGTAGATAGCACATTAATTCAGCATACAAATTGAGAGACTATCTTTGATGGTGAAACAAGATTAAAATACCCGTGCTCACATTTCAGTTTCATACATAAAACATAAATAATGCAGTAACCCTTCCCAGCGTTACAGACAGCTTCACAATTTCTCTGTTGAATACTGTTTAAAATCTAAATCTATCACAAACTAAAAAAAAAAAAAGGAAAGAGAACCCATAAACAAAATATCATGCCTGTGAAAAAACTTTCTTTATGTTCCCATCCACAGGGCCCTTAGTCACAGTTCTGGCCCAGGATTTCCTCATGAGATGCTGTTTAAGAGGTTTTAAAAAAAAACACCATGCCATTCCTATGATATATGCAGTTTTAAAATTTGTATTTCTGTATGGCCGAGGCTGCTGGGTTTTGTTATAAATATGTGAAATCGATAGATTGCCCAGGTCTCCATTTTTACAGGGGATACTGCATCATTAAGTACTGAAAGAATATAATATAACTATTCAAACTGCTTAAAATATTTCGTAGCCATAAATTATTATCCAAAAATATTTTTCGAGTAGATAAAAAGAGTTGTCAATTCTGCATAGTGAATACCTCATAAGGGGCTCATTTATGGTTGAAAACTGAATAAAAGCAGTAAATTAAGAACAGACGTAACCATAGAGAAGCTGTAATCCACAGCAGATTTCCTTGGTGAATGAAGTATTGTTGTGTGGATTTATCCTCCTTGCTTGTACAGTTAACCAGTCACATCTGGGGCCAGAGTGCTGTCTGTGCACACAGACAAGTTGGGTTCAGTAACCCCTTGGAGGTGAGCACACGCTGCTTTACCCTGCCTTGAGAAAGCGCCCCATAAACTCCCCCCCGGCTGTGCCCCGGGGGCACACGCTCTGCTCAAGGGCAGGGGGAATATTGGAACCGAATTCCTGGCTCTCGGAGGCATAAAAATGCCAGCACGTTGGAAAAACCGGGGGGGGCAGCAGCACGTTCCTGCTGGGTTTCGTGTCAGCATCGCGGGGTTCGCGTTCGGGCGAGCTCCAGCAGAGTGCCGGGATTGGTGTTCGTGCTTCCCAAACACCCTAATGAACGGGAGCTGCTCGGGCTGCCGTGTTTGTGCAGGGAAAGCCACTCGTTATAAATATTCATTTGACAAAATGTAAATAGTTTTATGGCAGTGTAAACTGTTGCGAGTTATTTGATTCAGTGCAGTTGCCTCTTCTGTATTGTTTGTCACAAATGCTCATAATGAAGCGGCGAGGATGACATGGAGACTTGGCAGGGAGTTAGTTTTGCCTTATTGCTGTTTGTTTAACTCTGTGATTACACACCCATCAGATAACTCATCTCCTTTGTCTAGAGAAAGCCACAGCAAGGTCTGTATTTCTTATTTCCAGTACTTCAGTGTATCTTTGGACACTAATTTTGATTTTACGTCAGGAGGTTGTATCTGTTGTGAGATCACTGGCTTATGGACTGAGAACATTAAAAAAAAAAGGAAAAATCCTTGTAAATTTGTTTTCATTATTGAGGGCTATTTTTAATTCTAATGCATGCTTCCCTGACAATAGATTTAATTTCAAATAAATAGGCTTCTTTCTAGCTGTGTCTCAAACAAAATTAAAAAAAAATACAGTAAGACAGCTATAAATGCTGTTATTTAAAATGTGTCAGACTGTTCATTTAGAATCCAGTCTTCATAAAGATTTTTTTAAGTACAAAACCACATCGATTTCTGTTTCCTCTTTAACTCATTTTGTAGAGAACACAGTAAATAATTATCATCTCAGCATCAAAAGTGAACTGTAGCACCTGTGTCTTACAGAAGATGACTACAAAGTGTTTATAAATTCAGGCTACACGTGAACTGAAACAATGTTTTGTATAAAACCCACCTCTTGCTGGTTTGAAGTGTGCCCTCATGTCAAACACATGTTTAACCATCATTGCTGCACACATGTGTGGAGGCAGAGGCTTTAAAACCTTGCTTTTTATAATCAGGAAACATTAACTGTCTTTAGAGGTCTCTGATGCTTAACTTGAACTGAGTGAAAAAGAATTTGCAAACTCCTGTGTCCCTTTAAATTAATCACGGGGTTTGAAGGTAGTATATATTATGTTTGATTTTGCCCCCAACTTAATTTAAAGTTTAAAATCATTGTTGTCATTTTGTACTGAGCAAAGAGGTCACAGCTCTGTGCCAGCTACAATCATTTGTACAACAATAGTGAATTTGGCTCAGGGGCAGTTTTTCTGGTTGTTTCGGTGGTCAGAGTTCTTTTATATCTATTGGTTTAGTCCAGATAGTATTTTCTCAGGAAAAAAAAAAAAAAAGCCTGGTGCTTTAGAAGGTAAAGTGAAAAAGTATTTTGTCTCTAATTTTTTGTCCTGAAGCTTTTCCTGAAAGTTTAGAACCTGGAGGACTGAACTAGATTTCTATTTTAAGGCCTGTTCCAAAGACTTCACCAAACTTCCATCAGGCCCTTAGAGACTCCTGGGAAAATAAAGAGTTTTGTGTTTTAAACAGGAAATTTGTTTAGGGTTTACTGAAATTTATCTAAAAATTTTATCATGAAAAATTTAGGGCAGCAGACTTATTTACTGCCCTGAAAGATAATTTTCTGAAACCGTTGGAGATTCATCCAGAGCTATCAAATGGTGAGGCATTTGGATTTTTTTTTTTTTTTTTCACTTTTTTGTCTTCATTTAGTGAGATTTCTTTCCAAGGAGGTCAGCAGGACTTTTTTGAAGGGGTTTAATTAAAGTTAGCAAGTAATTCTGTGTTCTGCAGCGTGTTACATACAGTGAAAAGGTTGTGGATTCACCCAACGCAGCACATCAACAGTGTAAAGGTGATAGGGGAAATTCTTTTTGTTGCAAGTGCTGAGATATAATCATTTAAAAGGTCACTTGCGCTCAAGAAGAGCATTTATTTAAGTAGTAGCTTGTTTTGGGATATGCTGCATTTTTAAAGGTTAAAATAGTTTCTCGCTGACCAATGTGATCAGCAAGAAGCAATTTTTTTGATTATTTTAAAAAATTTCTTCACATTACTTCGCTATTTAGAATATTTATTAGCATCCTCTGTAACACATCACTGATTTGAAAGCTCAAAATACTAAGGTTTTCCACAAAATTACTAAAATTTGAAACATAGAAGCTTTGAGATGTAGAATTAGCTTGTTTAGATTATTATGTACATTGCTATGGATGTAAAGCTTTAACAATTCTGAGTGTAAAAAAGATTTATCACAGTGCTGAGTGTGTTACTTTGTGCATAAACAGTGGTTCTGGTAGGAAATGCCAATCATGCAAAGCAAGAGGGAAAAGATTGATATTTTTCTTTTTATAAAGTGACTTGGGAATGAAATAGATTATGTAGGTATGATTGATAGACAGAAGTGAGTTATATTTTAAAGAACAATGTGAAAGACCGTAGGATCAGAGAAAATTCTTAGGGAGGTGAAAAGGAAGATTTTGTTTAAAACCATTATTTAATTCTTACTACCTTTACGCCGAGAAGTTCACGTACAATAAAAATTACGTTCTGTCTTTAGAGGATTTTTCTCCTTTCCTTTAGAAACATTTCAAATTGGCATTAAATGCCTTTAAGTCACAAAGTGTTCTTTCCACTCACACTGCCCAATAGTCCCTAGACATCAGGGAGGAAAGGGATCTTTTGTACCCGTTTTTGGCTGAATAAGATGCTGCGGTCACTCTGTCCCTTGATCTTCAGGACTTGTCAGCACAGAGCAGTGTTTTGTTCAAAATTTGTTCAAAAATTTCTTCAGTTGGACCACTATCCTGCAGAAATGGTACCAGCCCTGAAAACAAAACTATTTTTGTGAAATGCCATATCCACTGAAGATTGCACATTCCGGAGTAAATCACTTGAGCCGGGAAAAGAAAGGGGGGAAAAAAGTGTACGTAAGGAATTAACAGTTAAAAACTAATGACTTACGTTTGTTTCAGGATAATTTTTACTCAAATAAAGTCACCCTCCTTAATTTGCCTCGCCACCCATTTGAAAGAGTGCAAAATCTATTTCCTGGGCAATTTTGCACAGCACAGATATTAATACTTTGGGGTTTAATTGTATCCTGTGTTTAAATACACTGTGGGTGAAACCCTAGACCTCTGCTTAATTGCTGTGAGAAAATAGCCTGATTTCTCTGAGATTAGGCACACGCTTCTGTATACTTTGACCCACGAGTGCCTCCTTCAGAATTAATCTTCTAAGGTAGCGGGATTTGCTTTTGTACGTGCAGGAGACCCATTCATGACAAACGGTGCCTAATAAACCAACTTCACCCTCCAGACCTCTCTTTTGCTGTCAAAGTTTTCCTTCAACTATTCATTTCACACATCCCTTGTCCAGTTGCTTATTAGCAAATAAACTTTAAAGCGGGCAATAGGAATAAATTTAATGATTCCCCTTCATTAGAGAGGCTTAAGGTTTAAATAATGTGCTGCAGAACTGGAATTGTAAAAGATTTACCTTTGATTGTTAGGCAAAAATATTCTGAACCTGATTCAAACATGCTGGGTGTTAGAAGACAATTTTCCTCATATTTATTTTTTAAATTTCCTCTGTGCCATTCTTCAGTCGAACTATCTGTGCCATAAAAGCCCTTTTCCCTCTGTCGTCTGCATTGGGATTGTTTCTATAAGATGCTACGAGAAGTTCTGGTTTTCAAATATTTATATTAGTCAGAGTTAGCCCTGTTTATACTTTTTGGCAATATAACTTTTTCCTTAAAAATGAAGTACTTCAGTTTGACTAAACAAAATGTGTCGAAATGGATGTTCTTATAAACTTGAGTACCCTCGGCAGCAGAAAGGACTGGGGCTCAGAGCAGAAAACACGGGCTCAAGTGAGTAGCCCCTGCTCATACAAATATCTCATTAACTTCAAAGGAACAATTTGTGTGAATTGGAGTTTTCAAAGTTTGGCACTAAAGCACCAATCCTGACTGCAAACACTGAGACAGATGTAGGGCTTTACTTCATTTTATTAATGCCATTAAACTCGGGAGCTGGGATTGTCAGTCCTGTATTCCTTTAGGTGTTTTTCTGCAGATAATATTAATGCTTGCAGGAGCGTGTCCTAAAATCAGAAGATAAAGACATTTGTTCCAGTTTTCAGTTAACATTAGTGAAAACCATTAGTGTGTGTTTTCATATTTTTGCAAAGCAGTTCTCTGTATTTGCATTAGAAATAGAGAATCCAGCGTCCACATATTATATTTGTGAGAGTTTAGCTGCAAAGAGTTTGACTCAACTTTTTAAAATCAGTATTTTATAGGAGTAGAAATAACGATGTAGCAAAAGAAGAAAATCCCAGATGACCTCATTCTTTTAATTAAATAACTGGATCAAAAATTATATGAATAAAATATTATTTAACTTCCATACATTTACATTTGTGCAAGCAGACTTTTTGCTAATTATCAGTTGCTCGATTTTTGTCTGTTATTTGTCTGTCATTTCCTAAATAAGTGATCAGAAGCAGACTGCAATGAAAGGTTGTGGGGGTTTTTATTTTGTTTTGTGTGGTTTTTTTGGTGGTGGCCTTTTTTTTCTTTTTTTTTTTTCTTTGTGGTAAACCCTGTAGCTATTGTTCCAGCAGTGTGCCTGGCTTGGCTGATACTGCACTGCATGGGCAGGACTCTCAGAAGGGAAATGCAGTCTTCATTAAACAAGCCTTTTAACAGCAAGCCAAGCTTGATTAAAGTCATATACAGATGAAATCATTTCTTTACAATTCCTTTGTAGTTTTGTGCATTCACAATAACTCTTTAGGCTTAATAATACTTAGGAGACAGCTGGGTTACTACTTAAGATTCTGTTGTTGCTTCCAATTATTGCTCAGAAGTCAAAATACAGAGTATAGTTTCTGTTCAAATAACTGCAAGTGAATGAATGTGATATACAAATGCGAAGTGGGCTGGGCAAAAGTAAATATTAGAGAAGGCAAAGAGTTATGATTTGCTATCTAATATGGAATTCCTCTGCTAAAACCTTAAGGGGCAAAACTTGAAAAACAAACAGGAAACCCTCTGTGAGTTTTGTTATTGTTACTCTAATCAAACTGTGATAGCAAAAGGCAATCCTAAATTGCTTTGTACTGTGAAATGGAGCTACCACTTAGCTTAATTTATATTTGAACATGTATTAAGAGTTTACACTTCCTACATTTAGACTTACAATGTAAAAAGAAGCAAATTTCACTAAAAGCTTAGGAAAGTAGGAATTCTTTTTCCTGGCATTGAGTCAGAAGGAAAATATTGTTGGTAATACTGAACAAAAGAAAACAAAACAATTCTCTTAAATCTGGTGGTTAATTTTATTAGCCAGAGTCCAATTAAGTAACTATAATCCTGTTGATCTTTATTACTGATGTGCATTCCTTCCATAGCATAAACCTCTATAGGAGAGAGCTTAGGACTTCATGGATGGCAGAGAGCCATTGCAAATGACAATTCACTCCTAAACAAAGCAAGAAAACAACTCAATCAAAAGGTCAAATTCCTTTCTGTGGGTGATGACAGAAGGATGATAAGAGGAAAGCCTTTTTCTTTCCTTCCTTCTTTTAATGCATCCCTTCCTCAGTAAACGTGGAAGTCTTTAAACTCCCCCTAATCACCAGGAGCTCAACAGTGGGTCCACCCTGCCCTGCCATCTAACAGGGGAACCCAGGACATCAACCACTGGTTGTCTGAACTGGTAGGATGAATTGATGGAAAGCTCTTTCTTCAGGTACTTGTAATATTTGACCTGCTTTTTCATTCCCAATCCATGCACACACACTTTCCTTCACCTCCCCAGCTGTTGGCTCCTGTGTGCTGTTCCAGGGGAGCACTCTGAATGTTTAGTCATGAAAAGCATCATTCTGTGTCATCTTCCCACAAGAAGGATTCTTGTAACTTATCCTCAAATTTACAGGATTTTGCCCACAGCTTTTACCACACCTCTGAGCATGCAGCAGGCCTGTGGATTTGCAAGACAACCCCAGATTTTCTCTTTGACAATCCAGATCCTGAACAGTTTCTCCAGTTCTGCAGGGTCTACACTCCCCCCTCCCTCCCCAGCCAGGCTGTCCCTGTCTGAAGCACTGTAGGGATGCAGGCTGTACTCCTCTGACTGCAGGAGTTTGTGCACAGGTCACTTGCTTCTGGATACATTTTTTCCTGTGTGAAAGAAATCCAAAACTTGAATCTTGTCCATTTCTGTGCACTTTTCAGTGGGATCAGACATAATGTTGTGCTAAATAATGCTGATGCATAAACTCTTGGGAATCCCCAGAGTCACAACCAGCAACAAGTCACAGCGTGTGGAGAGCAAGTCAGGCATCACTGCACTCCTGCTGTTCAGTATTTCACATATTCTTTTTTTCCTTCCTTTTTTCTCCTTCAAAAAATACAGATGTGGATTTGCATTGACCAGGCCTGCCTAATCTATCCACTGCCAGAGTGTATGGATGCTATTTCACAGGCATTACTGGTTGTGTTTGCAGCCAAAGCCATCTCCTGCTGCAATATTCAATCAAAAGAAACAAGTAAAATATCAAGAATCAAATGGCAATATTGTGGCAGCCTCTTAGCTACCAAAAATCAGATAACACTTCCAATGTCAATGGAGCTGCACCAATTTATGTTTTTTTTCAAATTCTGACTTAAATTTTTAAGGAACAATGCTTTCTGTTGTCTTCTCTACAAAATATTTTTGTGTATTTCACATCATGTATGTGCATGCAACAAACTTTCAACTGGAAAGATTAAAAAAGGAAAGTTAGGCCAAGATAGATATCAATAGATAGGAAGATATCAGGAGACAAAAATAATATGATCTTGCCTGCTATGGTTCTGATTGAACACCAAAGAAAGGAATAGAGAACATTCAAACACAACCCCTTTTTGGATGGACATTCAGTTTACCAGGAAATGTTAACAGCTACATTTTTAAGTCATAAGGCAAGATTTGTAGCATTAAATTGAAAACTACTGTACTACAGAAAAGAGAGGGTGGGGCATCTGCAAATAGGGAGCAGGAAAAGTTCATATAAAAATGCTTATCTAGCTGTTCAGCATCCAGGGAATTTATGTGTCTGTTAATTTTCTTTTAAGGCTTGAACCCATTTATTTTACTTTCTTTCTAAATTTTCATGTTTTCCCTAGATATCTAACTTATTACATCTAAAACCACCGCCAGTACTTCATTTTTCCCAAGGAATAACTTTCCTGAAGAAACAGTCTTCTTTTGATTTGCCTAAGTTATCTAATAGATTATTGTTTATACACTAAACCTTTGCAATTTCTTCCCTTGCCACTCATGTATTAATGAATGCACAAACATCACTGCTCCAGGCCAGTGTTGTTTGAGAACACCTTCCTGGCTGTGTGCTGGAAATGATGAATGTACCTGTGTTCTAATACTTTCCTACTCTTTCATTCATTGTCCTTTTGGGTTCTTAGTTTCGTGCTTCAAAAGTCTCACGATCTTTTATCAGCCCACAATAGTGAGCCTCTTCCTCCACAATAGGCCCTGATATGAAGGTAGATTGTAAATTGTCAGGCACTCCTAGACAAAGAATGCATTGGGGAAGGAGTTCTGAATAGGATTGTACTCTCCTGGTCTTTCAAGAAAAAAATCTCTTTAAGTTCAGCATCAAATTCCAGTAAATTAAGGTGATCAAATCTAATTAAGGAACTGTACAATTCAACCTGCCTTCAATCACACTTCAGTCTGCCATCAGCTGGGCTTGTCAAAGCTCACATATGTTATATTCACCAAAAAAAAATCATTCTTTTTCCTGTGTGGAGCATTTCCCATTCTTACGTCATCTCATCCCACAGCAGAAGTTTTAATTGAATTGGCATCTGTTTGCTCCTCTGAGAAGTGTGTCCATCTCTGAGAAATATTGTTACAACTTCTCCCTGTGCATTGAGAGAAAATTAAGGCCAGGATTTATTTGCCATACTTTTTATGGTGGGTCACCTCAACTAAAACAAGATAGGCCAAAGGATGTTGGCATTTTGAGGGCAGAAATGTTAAAAACATTATTTTTTTAAGAAATTACTTTATGACAGAAAAAATAAACTTGGGAATCATTTGAAATTCCTTCAAATCTTCCTCCTTCCATTATGTAAGATTTCTTAGAGTTTAACTTATATTGTATAATGTCTTTACCAGTATCTGCTTGTTTTATACAATAACGACAGTCTACATGTCATTCTCAGAATTTAATGAACAAGTTCTAGTAATAACATTTCTGAGCATAACTAATAATGAAGTCTCTTTAACATCACATTTTTATAGTGAGATCCAACTTTTAACCTGACATTTGCAGGTTCCTTTTTCTGCTTAGGGTTAGTCTCTCTTTCCTGCTTTTTATCAACTGGACCAAAATTTTCCTCGTCTTCTTTTTCTTTTCTCCATTTTTCACTCTTTACATTATTAAATTCAGACTGCAGAGACCATGTCTCACTTTAAACCTCCTTCAGTTACGTATCCATGGCGCACACAGATCTCAAATTGGAGCTATGACATAATGTTTTTTTACTGAATAGTGGCAAAGTAGCACCACATACTTACAGGTCTCACTCTTTAAAACTTGAACAAGGCCAACAAGCAAACTCCACAGTGTAGCAAATATGTTGTCTGGTACTTAGGGAAAAAAAGTACAAATTTGGCAAACCAAAATATCCACAAAACTCCTTTCTATTTATGCAGACTTTGCTAAATATTACTTTTAACATACATTTACTTTAACTGCTCTGTTATCTCCAACTTCATTTTCATTAAAAAAGTTTATCTATGCAACATTTTTAAAGTTCGAGTTTATAATTATATATATATTTGAGATCTAAATAAAAAGCATAAGAACATTTGAAGTACTTTTGAGAGGCAAACTTGAAGAGCTGTGGTTATTTATCTGTGACATCTTAATTCTTGAAAAGTAGGAGTATCAAATTACCTGTTGAAAATAAACACATTGAAACGACTTGTAATTACATGCCTGTTTTGTCTGCATTTGGATAAAACATTACCTTCTGCTGGTTTTCCTCCAAGACTGATAAACCCAAATCAAATGCCAACCTGACCAAACAGCATTCAAATGAACATAAAAGTAAAAGAAACAAAACCAAGGCACAGTCTGGCTGTGCTGATCCTCACCATTTGTTTCATGTTGTTTGCTTGCAATTATCATCATCATTGAAAGGTTACCAGAAAGAATGTGGAAGACAGGGGCAACTGCAGAAGTGATCCCTGTCAGCAGTGGGAATGCTGATGAACCTCCTTGCCAGGTGATCAGGAAAGAGGTTCAGTTTGCCTGGAATGGTGCAAAGTGGAGCACAGTGATTTGTGAAGCACGTGCATTCATTTAAAAGAAATGCATTAATTAGACAGAACAGCTCTTCATGGTCATTGTCCCTTTTATAAATTCCATTTTATAGTTAAAAATACGTGTATTGTTTCTAATAATATACTGAGAACCCTAGTGTTATAGTTTAAGGTGATTTATTTATAATGTAGCTTATCATTTGTGGGTGTTGTCTATATTAGTAAGGATTGCTTCTCAGTTGGGTGATAGTGGCATTCCTTCCAGTTTCCCAAATAAAAGCTCCAGTGAAGCTGGTGAAGGTTTCTCTTGTATTTTGTGGCTTGTATGTCTGTTTGGGCTCCAGAAGTTTGAGGCTTATCCTCAAATTCAACTTTACCAGCCTGGTAGAGATGGGCACCCATAACATTCACAGCCACTGGAGTGCTCAGTACTATCAGACTATTGAATTTTAATTATGGGATAAATGGATTCAGAACTGGTGTTCCAGGGAAGCAACAGGTGAAATTATCTTATGACCACAGACCACAAAGTCTCCAGTGTGATTCAAACAATACCAGAAGTCTCTGGCATGTGAGGAAGGCAGGCTCACGATTTTTTCTCTGCCTATGTCCTTTCCAGAGGATATTGCAGCTCTGAAAGGGAGTCGGATAAAAAATCTTGAGGGGCCTATTACACAATTTTTTTCATTAAAGAACTTTTTTAAAAATAAAAGAACATAAAAAAATAATTTGCATTATCAGGCACTACCAACATACACAAAAAACCTGGATATGTGGCATTGAAGGGAACAGAGGAGGAAAGAAGAAATAAATTGGTGACCTACTTAAGCATCAGGATGGGAAGGGTTCTTTAATTCCTATTTCCATTTAATGGAGGGAAAGAGTATCAAGAGAAAATCAGGTAGAGAGCGTGCACATCTAAGCTCTTGCACTGGGAAGGGTGAATAGAGTTCCACTGAGATCTTATCTGGGGTTTGGTTTATGAATGGGTTTGCTACAATTGCCTTGATAAGCTTTTAGGAGGATGTTCCACAAACCTCTGTCTTATAATAAAAGCGTAAAGCTTCTTAATAACTGCTTTGTGTTAAGGTTTCCCCAGTAATTTCTCCTTACAACACATCTGGAGTATTGGCTGTTATGGTTAGATTTTAAAATCCTGAGGGAACATTGCACGTTATCAGTGAAATGCTTATGTTTAAGAGTAAGAATTAAATCCTTTCTTGGCCAATCCTGGGAAGAGTGCACTCAGAGTTCCAGCCACTTTTAATCACTTTCCTTTTGGAACTTCAGCAAGTGGCATCCCCTGTCCCAGCCCCTTTATTAATGGCCAGTTGTAAATGACTTTAGCAAATGGAGCCCCATTTGTCACACCGGAACAAGTGATGCACTGTACTGTATTTCTAGCCCTACCACTTAATTTAAGCTTTGAGATTTATAGCTTGTCATCATCCTCTCTATCTTTCTGTTCCTTCTTTGTGCCTTCCCAAGTGCTAAAACAGCTTGTTGAGTAAGGGGTTTAGAAGTAAAAGCAAAGCTGTCTCTACCTTGGCTCAGAGTACTGAAAAACGCCCATTCGACTCTTTCACCTGTGTAGTGAATTCTCCTGGTGGATTTTCTTCTTTTGTTTAGTTACTTCTCCACATTTAACTGATATTTGAAGAAAAGATTCCCCTATTTTACAATTTCTCTCCAAATAATCCCACTGTAATTCCACTGGAGTCACCTGTGTGTACACTGTTTGTTTATTACTTTGAAAGACACATCTGGTACAGACAGCAGGCAACTTGTATTGCAAATTAAAAACTTCTATTTAAACTTGAACTGAGTTCTTTCTTCAGTGTGCCACTATGCTCCATGACATCAGCGAATTTCCCTGGGCTACAAATTTGTAGCCCATTCCTCTGTCTAGGCTATATAGATTTTTATATAGATTACAGACTCTGTGTGTGATTTATATACTGCCACATGGAAAGTGGCAGGCATCCAAGCAGTGACCCCGCAGTTAAAAGTTGCTCTGAATCAAACATCTGTTCTGCGTTTGGGTGCATTTGTTTGTTTGTTTACTCAGGAGCACCGAGCGTTGGCCTTGCACATGTTTACTGTGTCTAACAGCACATAGGTTGCTGGGGTTTACTTTTAATTATAGTACACAGCAGAGTTTTTTATTTCTGTTGTTCTTGTGCTGTTAGCAATCAGCTTGCTCACTGCCCTCCAAACTGGGGAGGCCTCTGCTCTCTTGGTCAACACTCAAATGCCTGGCTGGACACGGTGCCCTGCAGCAAACACCACATCTGCAGCAGTGTGCAGGTTTAGTGCTCCCAAACTGCAGCTTTTGTCCTGTTTCTCCACTGGCCAAACATCCTGTGAGGTATTTTCACTGATCTCATCATCATGGCCAGGCTTCACGAACGAAGATTTGGGGAGGGCTCTGCCCACGTTTGTTACAAGCACGTTGGTGGCTAAAAAGGCCAATATGAGACAGACACATCTGGTTGCAAAAGGCACAGCAGAAAGACTCCTTAGGTGGGAAATTCTGCAAGACACGATTCTTCCTGTGTTGTCTTTTCTCCTCCAG
>NW_021940737.1:1118723-1132222 GCF_001715985.3 Manacus vitellinus | reverse complement strand
GATCCATGTAAGAGAGTAGACAGCACAATGGCTCTGTAAACACTGATCTTGGTGCTTTTCTACAAGTGTTTATTATGCCATACTCTTTTGTGGAGTTTTCCAAAAGCACTATATGCCTTTGCTAATCTGTTGTCTATCTCTCCGTCGATCTTACCGTTCCAGGAGTCGCAGGTGGTGGCTGTAGATGACCCATGATTCAGATCCATGTAAGAGAGTAGACAGCACTATGGCTCTGTAAACACTGATCTTGGTCCTTTTCTTCAAGTGTTTATTTCACCAAACTCTTTTATGAAGCTTTCCAAAAGCTCTCTATGCCTTTGCTAACCTGTTGTCAATCTCACCATCCGAGGAGATGAGGCTGCCCAGGTAATTAAACTGCTGGACTGATTTGAACTGATTGGCCAATGGTGATGTGGGGATGATGGAAGACTTTCTGAGGTGCAGGTTGATGGAGAACTTTTGTCTTCTTTAAGCTGACTTCCAGCCCAAGGAGCTCAGCAGGGTCTGCAAAGCAGGATGTTAAACACTCTATTGTTCCTAAACTCGAAAATCTGCTGACAGGTCATTCTGACCTCATTATCTCCCTACACCTTCCACTGCACAACAAGCAACATGTTTCACTGACCTAAAGTGAGTGCAGAGCACACACTGGGTGACACACAGGCAGGAATTCCGAGCACACCACCCTGATGGTTTGCATGGTTCACATGCAGCTGCAGCTCCTCAGAGAAGGCCCAGGTGAGCCAAGGGAGAGCCAGGGAAGTGACCAGCCCGTGTCTCAGTCTTTCTTTACAAGTTGTGTCACCAGTTCTGCTTTCTGCACTGAAAGAATGCTGAAACCATTCCAGTGCTTCTTTCCTGACTCCTCACAGCCACAAGCCTAAGCAGGGGCTTGTCATGTGAAAATGGCATAAGAAGCTTTCAGAAATTCCATACAAATAGTGTCATATGACTGGAACTTTTCAGAACAAAAGAGCTAAAGATCAAGAAACTTATTTTAGCCAGGATTCTGACTGCACATGTCTACCTTGGAGCAGGCAGGAGGGCAGGCAGGATCTGCCTGCTCAGAAACTGGGAATGGAACTGAGAATAGAACTGGAAAGCAATTCACTGACCTGCCAGTCTCCAAAGTGGTCTTCTTTAAAGCTTGAGCATGAATTCCAAGGAATCTACTAAATTTATGGGAATTTAGAAGTCACAGAGTTATTGAGCAAAATTAATTCAGTCCTAGAAAAAGGAGGTAATTTTTATTGAATGTTATGAAGCTACACCTGTTCACACAGCTCTGAATTTTAACCCAGTAAATCAGCCTGTATGCTTCTATATTAATCCATTATTTTCCACAGCATATTCACAGATGCTTTTCTCCTCTGGTGCAGTTCTACTGCTTCACTTTGAATGTGATCCCTTTGTATATGCTGGCCAAACTCACATTTGTTTGTTTTCACAGTGCTGTATCACATTGCAAGCCCTTATTTAATTTGCTGTTAACTACTAGTCCTAAGTCTTTTTTTTTTGTAGTGCTTTCCAAACACTATCTTCCTTCCATAGTATATTTGTGTTTCAGATTATTTCTCTTAAGTATTTGACTTTTGAGTTTTCATTACTGAGTGTTGCTTTGTCTTGTTTTTCAGATCTGTTCCCCAGTTCATGAAAACTCTCTAAGTCTCTGTCATTTAAATAAAGTTTCATAACTAAATAATGTACAGTGAAGTTGCATTCCCCTCCTCTTCCTTTTTATAAGTAAGAAAGGGGAAGATGCAAACAGGTTACAATAGGAAAAAAAGGGGAAAAGGTTACAAATGGAACTAACACAAATGGTCACACTATTTCGGTGGCTACCTCTAATTCCCTGTGTGCACATGAATGTCAAAATTCAGCATTATATCTTCATATATCCTCTGATGTATCTTAATACATTGAAATAAATATCTGTTCTCTGTTGACTGGAGTATACCACATTAATAAGAGTATTTTATCTCTTTTGAACCTGCGTGTTCTTCTTTTTTTTCTGTACAGGAACACGTTCCAAAAGAGCAACATCACAGTATCATTCCCATTTCCCAAAACAAAAATGCCAGCTTTTTACCTCTCTTCAGGACAGAGAAGTGTATTTGAGTTAGTGGCTGCATATAACTGTGCACCAGCTCAGAATGAAGCTTCAGTGACACCACCATGTTCCTTTAAGCAGTATTTTTTCAGCTTCAGACACAATTCTAAGAGCATAATCCAAGGCATTCCCTCTGGACCTGCCTCCATACCCAAACACACTTTAATAAGTGAGACCTCTGACGGGGTCATCAGGACCAAAATGAACAACAACAAAAAAAATCTCCAGCACTGCTCTTATTTAGTTAGTGACCCAACCTTACCCTTTAAATATAGTAGGATCAACATACTGGGCCATGACCTCGAAGAGCTGTCATGTCACTTTTACTCTGCTTTCCTTTTAAAATGTTATGTAAGTTGGGGAACTCAGCTGCAGTGTGTGCTGTATCATATATCGAGATTTATTTCTCTGGATTATGGGAAATATCTGTGGAGTGGGTGTGTTTAATTATTTGCAGATTTATACTGGTATTTTAGGAGAGAAATGGCGAAACTGAAAATAAAAGTGTCGCTGGTAAATTTTTAGCAACCAAAAGTGGTCACCTTATCAGTATTCAGTAGTTCTGGCCAAACCCTTGGCCATTCTTTGTTCCTGCTCTTCCAAACCATCCCAGGGTGGTTCAGACTTGGACAAGTCTTTGGCTAAACAATAATTGTTGTAACAGGATTGCCAAAGCCTTTTTCCCCATGTAAAATCATGTGTCTTCAACACCTCCACCTCCATTTTTTAATATTTGAAGCTTAACCTGTTTCACCATTAATGGCAGGAAAGTAGCTTCATTTTTGTGCCAGAGATTTCTTTTTTGTGTCACTGTGATTTTTTTTACACTGCTCTAGGGTTGGAACACAAAGGCAAAACACTTGGGTTTGTGCCCTTAATCCCCTGAAAATCCTGTATCTCTGTTCACCTGGCAATTAACTTTGTCATATCCAGACATAAATATGTCACAAACAAAACACTGTGTGATTGTTTGATGCAGTTACAGTTCGTGATGAAAACAATTTCTTCTTTACTAAATCTGCAAAGGTAACTTCTGAACTAACCATCCCATCTTGCTTCAGAATGACTAAATATTAATTTTCATTTCACTGATGTACAGTTCTTATTGTGGCAATAGGCAGGAACAGCATGAGCAATATTTCAGTTATTGTTTTAGTGATAACTGACATTCAAGGATAAAGGCAGAATTCCAGATGCAAAATAATACATTTCAATTTATCTTTTTTTTTTAAAAAGTGACACTTGGGTGTAGAAATTTATTCTTTTATTTTATTAACACATGGCTTGGGTTTTAAAACATGAGCACTGCTCTCTAACCAAAGTCAGGCACCTGAAAGTTCTGTTTGATTTTATAACAATATGGGATTTGTAAGTTTTTGCATAGTAGGCCCTTTATCTTTAAACTGCAAATCATCATTTCAGACCCCAGTGAAAGACTGTGATTCAAAGTTTAGATAATATAATTTCTTCCTAAACAATAAACTTCTTATTTTCTCTTGTAACTAAATTTTCACGTAGAGTTTGGAGTAATTTCTATTTTGAAATTTGTCTGCTTTTGCTTTTTGAAGGGTTTTTTTTTAACAATATCTTTAATGTTAATTTTTTTTAAAATTCCATGAAACATCTCATAACGTGTAGTAAGAACAGTTAGCTATTTTATTGGGAATAAAGTTATGGCTGTGACTTTTTTTTTAATATAAAGAATAAATCACCTTTGAATTTAGAAGCTAAAATGACACAGGCTGTATTTATCCTGCCTTTGGCAGGGAGAAGGTCTAGTTCTGTTTTTCACAGTCTTTTGCAGCTATCAGTAGATCATCCAACCCTCTCCAAAAAAGTCTATGGATTCAGCTGGGGAAGAGGGGTAATAAATAAAAATACTCAAAATTCAGGATAAAACCTGCTCTGTTATTTAAAAAATACCTCCTGATTTCCCTGCAATAGTTCCAGTGCAGGTTCCCAGCCGTGCCCGCGGGCACTGACAGCAGTCGGGAGCCGGGCCGGGCTCTGCCTGCCGGGAGGAATTTGGGAACACCGGGAGGCAGCTCCTGCCGGCTGGCACGGGCAGCAGCCCTGCTGCAGCTCACCGGAGGGGCACGGGCTGTCGAGTTAGACTGCAGCAGAGTAACCTCCAGAGGTCCTCCCCAGAACTGTTTTCTAAAATAGTGTGATATGAATTAAATAAATATCAGGGATGTCAACAGGATTTTGGAAGAGGCTTTGTTTCGGAGGATGCTAATGAGCTCCGCTGATAGATGGTCCTGCTGGAGAGAAGAGAATGAATTTATTATGTCAACTGGAGACTTTTTAGAAAAGTTGAACAAAGTTCAGATCACTGCAGATTATCCTCTGCCAGTGCCCTGAGACAGGACTGGTAACTGCTGTGTAAGAGCCTCTCGTGATGACTGGAGAACAGTCTATCCTTGCCCACCTTATCCTAAAATAAAATGCTGCAGCAGATCCCTGGGGATGTGATGGCTCACAAAGGCCTATTCAGTAACTCAGCAGCTGGAGCTGACTTCCCAAAGTCCACCAGGTCTGAAGTGTGAGGGGGTGGAAGGGGCAATGCAGGTGCCCCAGCTCTGCTCCCTGTTCCATCTGCTGTAGCTTTGGTCGTGGAGCCTCAACCCGAGAGGTGGCAGGAGGGCAGCTGGAGTTGAGTAGATGGCAATGCATGTCCTGCTTTGGTTGAGCTGAGAAAAGGCATGTTTGCACTTGGTGTCCTGAAACAAATACCTGTGAATGCAGAGAGCTTTCAATTCTGCTTCTGTAGATTGAACTCTAAGGTACAGATGTTCTTGGTCGAGGCTACAGGGTTGGTTTTTGCTCCTTTTCTGAATGACAGTCAATAACATTTTTCCCCTCAATTATCAGCCTCCTCTTTTCCAGATGTCAGTGTTCTGCAAAAGCTGACACAGTTGAGATAACTGGACTAAATTCTCTCCTCTGCTCTGTGGTTTCAAGACAGTTACTAACCCTGATTCTTCAGAACACGGTCAGAAAATAATAAGCAAAGTTTGGTTCCAGTTCTTTAAGTTCAGCAGTGGTATCTCTGTCTTAAAAAGCACAGAAGGGTCAGGATTTGTTCTGCAGAATATGTAGCTCTCAGCAGCTGAAAATCAGTGTAATCAGGTGCTTCTTCAGTTATAAGACCCAGTAGTCTGGAATACGTGACGTGCTCTGAGGAGTTGAATGTACAGTTGCATTTTGAAAATAGAGTAAGGTTACAGGGCTGACACTAAGGAGATATGCAGTCATTAACTACTTCCAGTCCCTAATTACTGAAATTGCCATAAAGTCCAGTGGTGTCTGATCCTCTCTAAAGATTAGGAAGAGTAAAAGAAATGATTAGTTGCACTGACTGCGAGCAGGTTGCAGGTTACAGATGAAGACAGGTTATGGACTAAATCAACCTTCTTTCTTCTGGGGTTAATATACATACTGAATTATTTCCAGGGCTATGATTTCTGCCCAGCCATCAGCTTTGTGCAGTCTTTAAAGAATATGGTAGCAAGAATAATACTACAAATCTGTCAAATTTTAGTCTTTAGAGGCGAGACTCATTTTACTGTTTAGAAAAAGTCCAGTCTTAAGTTGTCTTACTCCTTCAAAAAGATACTCCCAGAGTACTTCAGTTAAGTATTAAAATTTCATTCCTTCCTTCCTTGCAAGTTTTCTTCTTGTAGGAGCAGTTGCCTACATAGTGTGAAAGCACATTAGATAAAATCAAACTAATATACCACTATTGGCTGTAATTGTCTTGGGAGACTTATGATGCTTAATGATAATGATGTGAATTATAAAGATTTGTAGTAACTGAGTTAAAAGTCTGTTATTTGAAAATTGATGAGAAGTTTCCAGGAGAATTTGGTGTCTTTCCTTTTTATCCATCGTGGTTGAGTTCAAGACAATCCTTGAGGGCATTTGCTTTCACATGTAAAAAATAATCATTAAGTGTTTTGAAAGCAATAGAAATCAAAGGCAGTTAAGTTCCACGAATACAACATTTATCTTGCTGAGTTCAGAAAAGAAGCAGATGGAATGTATTTCCAGTATTATTAAGCATTACAACTTGTTTGAAAGCTCCCGAATTCGCAGTGCAGTGTACCTGAATCACAGATTGTATATTATTCCCCAGTCTCATTAGAGCTTTCAAGGAGAAAGCCATCTTTACTTCTACAAGCTACTACTATGTCTGCCAGTGCAATTTATGGTGCAGGAGTGACCATTAACTCCTACTCCTTTAAAACATATTTTCTCTTAGAGACCTTGACAACTTAGACATAGGACAAAAGTGTAGTTTATTGACTTCTGATTGAAGAAGATGGAAAAGTGGTCTACTGAAAAAAAAAAAAAAAAGAAAGTAACAAAAATAAAGCTTGAATTATGTATACTGTAAGGTAATAAACAAGATGTCCTAACTACTAAATCCTCCCATGAGCATATATTGTTATTTATTACTTGTATTACACTGGAGAAGTTAAAGAAGGAGCAGGGCCCTGTTGTGCTCAGTGCTGTATGGACAGAACAAAAGCAGATTTGTCTGAGAGAATTCACCAAACCCATTTACATTAAAGCATTTATTCATCATCCTAACTCTGTCATATATTTAAAATGTTAGTCAGAGCAGTCATCCATAATTACCTATCAAAAGGAATATGTAGCTCTCCTTTCAAAGCAACATTTGCATTCCATGTCCTAAACAGGACTGAGGCAGCAATGCCCTGTCCTTGCACTGCACCACTGGCAGCTCAGCAGGAGCCAGGAGAGCACAATTGGTGAGCAGGATCCCAGAGCAGAGGATGTCAGAGGCAAGGAGAGAGAGGGCAGCCTTCCTTCCAGCTCAGTTCCCTGCTCTCTGGATCCCTGTGACAGTCACACAGCCCTGCTTGGCCCAGCACCCAGTTCCTCACACAGCACCTACTCCTGGCAGAGCTCCTGCCCATTCCAGTCTGACAGATTGCTGCCAGCACACCAGTTAGTTAGAAGTATTTCCAGTATCTGACTTTATTCAGGACTAAATAAGTTTTGTTATGAAAAAAATGCAATTGATGCTTAAAGGGACACTAAATTGAACGGTATATTTTCCATTCTAAGGATTAGACTGCTATCAGTGGGAATAAGTTTAGCTCTTACTTCAGGGCCAGGCCAGAGAACATGATTTCATTGCTGAGCTACAACCACTTACATGTGGTTGTGGGGATATTTACAGCATGTAATGGTGTTTCTAAAGAAAAACACAGAAAAAAATAGTAACAGACACAGGATAAAATATGGAGTGCACGCTTTGACAAAGATGTGAAGCCTGAAATGTTTAGTTATCTGATCCACTTTCACTGGAAAGGGCTTAATTGTGCTTTCAGTCCCATGGCGTGGCCTCCCTGTGTTTCTTTGTTCCACAGCATAGGACTGTTCAACCCTTTTTTGTAGAAAAGTCAAAAAAATTCCTTGCCTTGCAAGTGGTCTGATTTTGATACAGGATGAGATGGTGAATACAGCTGGTCTAATACTTGTATTATGACTTTGCTGTCTCTTCAAATCCTTTACACCGTAAATTTCTAGTGAAATGTTGATGCAGATCCCAAGGAAATGTTGTTCAAAAACCTGGGATCTATGGATAGGAAATGACATCTTACTCTCTTTTCTTATTTGAAACAGTCAGAGATTTGGCAACCTTGGTAAAAACGTCAAATAAAAAAATGAAACTATTTAAAATGAAAAGTTTAATCAAAGCTTTGAAATGAACCAATAGGACTGTCAGAACCTTTATACTCTACTACTGTTACATTGCATCTCAAAAGCACAAATTAAATGTCAAATAAGAATTGATTTTCCCATCTTGGACCGACAGCTACTTAATTTCTTTGATATTAAATATAGTATTAAAGTAATAGGAAACCCACAAAAGCTCCTTAAGTTTCATAGAGATTTCTTTTTCTCTCTATTTGTTTTGCTTTCTTCCATTCTTTCTAAGCCGTAAATGGAAAACCACAAATCCCACAAATCATGAGAAATCCATACAGATCCTAAATATTGAAGGTCTTGTTCCTATGTCACAACTCAAGGGCACGCAGGAAAAACATTCCCAACTTTACTTGCAGAACAGCTGAGCCATTGCTGCTGAGGAAAGAGATCTTGGAATTACAAAAGTTAGTGGAGAAAAGAAAAAGAACAAGCAAAAAAATTAGCCAAACCAAAACTCAAACCATGGCTCAGTGCTCAGTAGTGAGCAAAAACTGTTAAGAGAGGAACAATCATTCCTTCATGTGTCAGTCCATGGTGCTCTCCCAAACCAAAGACATTTTAGAAACCTTCCTCCCCACTCCTCTCCCCACCTCTTTTTTTTTTTAATTGTAGTTAAAATCTGAAAAGTTACAGAGAAAGGCAGGGAGGATGATCAGAGGTGTAGAACTGTTTTCTGTACAAAGCATAACTAGATGCTTTTCAGGCTGGGATAGATGACTGCTGGGGGATATGATAAAACTCCATAAAATCAGAGTAGCACGGAGAAGGTGATTAGGGAACAGTTATTCACCATCTCTCATAATACAGGAAAAATGGGCATCAGTATATTTGTCAGATAACAAGTTAAAATCAAATAATACATAATAATACATAATAGTACCTAAAAAATTCTGAGTGGCTGTAGATAATAGAATTTGCGTGGATTCAAAAAGCAATTAGACAAAGTCATGAAATCCACGGAGAAGTGACTCAGAATATGTGACTGCAGATGACTGGAATGGAATATTACAGCAGGGTGGTATCACTAGATACCTATCCCATTGCACTATTTTCTAAGCATCTTCTACTGAGCACTGGAATGCAGTGACTTTTGACCTGAATAAATAATACTATTTTTAAATATTACATGGTGCTTGCAGAAAATACAGCCATTGCTGGAATCCTCCTTCTAGGATTTTCCTTTTCTTTTCTCCTTATGTTTGAAATGTAGAACACCCACAGTTCCACTGGAAGCCGTGGTGATGATGCTCAACACACCCTAAGATCAGTCCTCAAGGTGTCTTTTAAAGGGATTCCATAGCCAACTGCACCAAAAATTGGTCACTTGGGCTTTTATTCCTGACACAAGGGACCACCTCAGTTATGCTGTGTTTATCTTTTAATTCACAACAGCAGATGGGTTATGGATTAACCAAGTTAGGGAAGAAAGAGGTACAAAGAATCCAAAGAGAACAGACTTTTGCTTTGCCCTGTTAGTCACCGACTGTGCAGGTACAGATTCCCTTTCATCATTTGTACCACTGCTGTTCTGCTGAGTTGATTCAGGACATCCAAAATCTGCAAACTAAGAGGGAAAGCTGAAGGAGTTGTTCAAGCTGTTGAAATAGCCCTTTGAATTTATAAGTTTGTTTGGTGTCTTTGCCTCTTCCCTCTCTCCAGTCAGCGCCTCCCTAAAATCCTGTGTTATCCCAAAGCCTGGTGTTCCTGTGTTATCCTGCAGGACTCTGCTCTCCTGTTGGCTTTGCCCTCAATATGTGCACATGTCCATGCACAGGCACTGCTCTAATCACAGAACCCAGGGCCTTTCAGTCAGTGAACACTGGAAACCAAGAAATATTTTAATTCTATCATTATAAGTGTACAGAGTTGGGAACAATTCCCCCTTGCAACAGTTTCTCTCTTCTTGCTGTAATCTGTCCTCATTTCTCACTTCTTCCAGCTCCCTCCCACTTTGGCTTGTGTTTTTAAGGTATGACTTGGTAGCAAAGAGGAAAAATACTGAAAGTACATGATTTAAATTATAGAATGTGCTGTGCCATGCTTTCATTAAAGCTACAGAAAAAAAACTTATCTATGTAGAGTACAAGATCACAAGAGTCCTAAATCCTATCATTACACCTGACCATTTTTTTTCCTCTAGTGCAATAAAGCAGATGTCCTGAATTTATAAGAGTTGAAAATATCTATAGCAAAAAGAAAAACACAAACACACAAGGTTCTTTTCCTACTCCCACATTTTGCTTTATGTTTCTGTAATACTCCATCTGTATTTCTTCAGATAGTTCTGATGACACCATGTAATAAGGTTCCCCTGTTCTTCCTCTTCCTTTTACAAAGCTTCCCTGAATAGTAAAGGGAATTTACTTACTGGGTTGAGAAACAAGTCCAAAAGCTATGTGAAATTTTTCAGTGTCTGAAATGGTATACAAAGTGCAGAAGATGAAGGTTCTTTGAATTATAGAAAAACATAGCAGTTAAGGCTTCTCTTGCCTATAAAATATACTGTGCCTGCCTTTGGAGACTGGAAAAGTCTGAAGGTTGTAAGTCTTTTTCATCATTGGTAAATAAAAATAAATAAACTAAACAAAGCACACCACCAGAGCCCATTCCATCATTCCTAAATCCACTTTCTCTTCAAATAGGCAGGTGTTTGCTCCATATACTCTGTCAGGCTAAACTTACTGCACTCTAAAAAAGTCCAAGGTACCATTCATACTCAAATGTACCGTAATGCCTGAAACACTAACTGAGAGGGAAAACACAATCCAAATTTGGCTGACTTTTTTTGGGATAGGTATCTATTCCATGGTATGCACAGCAGCACAATTTGACCAATCTTTTCAATATAACCATGGGAAAGATTCACAAACCCTGTTTGATCTGGTGTCCCAGTGGTGGCCTCCTGGTCCCCACAAAGCATCCTTCCCCCAACATGCAGGGAAGGAACCAAGCTCCTGTGTGTCCTGCCAACAATTGCTTATCACCTTCATGAGCTGTTACTTATCCAAAGTTATAAGCCCAAAGTGGAACATCTCAGGACCAAGAAACAACAATTGTTTCTGGTATTGCCCCTCACACTCCTGGTGTGCTGCTGAGATGTTGTTGATGATTTGGATTTGTACCTTTGTATCTTTATAACTCGTTGCCTCCTGCACATTTCTCACTCTCTGGCCAGCTTTGCTGCAGCTTGTTATGTCTCATCATGTTTTCTTGTAATTTGTCACTCCAGCTTCCAGCAGCCTAATCGGATGCCATGTAACTGAATTTAACACAACAGAATGTATAAAAAATATTTTTTTCCAAATGTTTTCGCCTGCCAGGCTGTGAGGTACCGAGCCATGAATCTGTGCATGATGGGGAAACAGGAGCTGCGTGCCTAGGGAAGGACGTCTGCTGTTTGGGAATTAATAAGCAGCTCTCTCCAAAGTAAAACAGGATTTCAATTTACAAACATTTGCTGTAGCTGTTGGCAGGCCATCGCTTCCTACTCCTGATATTCACAGCCAGTGCCTCCCTCCCTCCTTGCCCATGACCAAAGGCATGCGTCAAACGTTGCTTTTCTGGAGAACAGTCCATAGTTTTGATTTCCCTCTATTTCTACAAACTGGAATTTTTAATCTGGTGTTTTTTTCTTCTTTCTGATATTGCTTTGCTAGAATTTAGAGGCAATTCCCGTTCCAAAGGAATAAATTAGGTGCAATGTACAGATCAGCTCTACTTAATATTTTAACTAAACCTCCCAAGCTTTGGCACAAGTCTCGAGGAACTTACAATATTGTTGTAGCTCTCCACTTCATTTTGTAGTGGATTTTTCTTAAAACAGTGTGTGATGGAAGTACTGCTCTCACATTTTAGGAGAGGAGACAAAAGCAGAGAAAGGCCAAGTGTCTCAGTAAAGCTTAAACTGTGTGTCAGAGGATAGAAATGAACCTAATGCTGCTGAATAGAGTTAACTCCCAGAACAGCTTTTCATCCTATTTTAACTCCAAGTTTCTTCTACACTCTTATATGATTAGTTGATTCCATTAAAATGTTTGCAGCATCAGAAGATAAATACAGAGCAATCGTCTGGCTGAGGGAGAATGACAAAAATTAAAAACAAATTAAAATATGAGAATCCTACAAAAGGAAGGGGAGGTGCAGCCA
Source organism: Manacus vitellinus (assembly GCF_001715985.3). Lineage (NCBI taxonomy): Eukaryota > Metazoa > Chordata > Aves > Passeriformes > Pipridae > Manacus > Manacus vitellinus. Next base: position 1,120,221 of record NW_021940737.1, on the reverse strand, counting down.
CTGGAAAAGTAGATTAAATAACACAAGAATAAAATAAAATGTTATAGAAAGTTGAATTTGATGGAATAAGCTAGAGAAGCAAATGGAGAATAGCAGAGATAATGAATTCAAGGGAGCAGGTTGGTTTCAAGATCTGCCCTTAAGTTTGTGGGAAGAGGGATTTAAAAAGCTGGGATGGAGGAGACTGGACAGAGAAAAGCAGATTTCTCTAGACAGAATGAGAAAAAGCTGTAGACATGTGTTATCTGTCATAAGCAAGAAGGGGTTGGTATTTTGCATCTCCTCTGTTTTAAAAATGATTTTTCATAAGAACATGGAGGGTTTGAAAAAGGAGCAGTTGAGTACAATGTCAAATCTAAATGGTGCTAACAACAGCATTTCCTATAAAAGTGGAAAGTGAGGGCATTCTCTGCAAATATCAACATTTAAATGCCACATCCATTAGTACTGATGAGAATTATCCCGTGTTTGCTGGTTTTACATATATAGAAATACCAAAATACAAACCAAATACAAACAATGGAGTGACTGTGTATGTGTGCAGCTGGAGGTGACTCGTGGCCAATGGACCTGTCTTCTCTTATATCCAGCTTTAAAATTAGAGTCTCGAGCACAAAAAGCAATGCTTTGTGCCCTTGTGCCTGCTAAAACACATTTAATTCCAGCGACAAACAATAGGAAAGCTCCATGTGGCACTTCAATTACACACGGAACCCAAATCACTAAAGAGACACAACATCACAAATAAGTATTTGTAAAGGTTTGTCAGCTCCAATGAAGTTACACTTTCCCAGACTCTGCTTTTTTCCGTGCCCCTCTGCAATTACTCACTTCACAGAAAAAGGATGATGCTGCTAAAATGATGAAACCTTAATATAACCTTTTCAGCAAGAGATAAAATATATTGATTGGTGACTGCTGAAGGACATCATTAAGTAGTTCAATGTTTGATTTCATTTCTTCTTTCTTTCTTTCTTCCCTTTTTTCTTATTTATTATTTGGTTGCCTGGCAGGCATCTCTGTACTGACTGACCCTGCCAGTTCAACTATTAAAGAATTTATCTCTCTGAGGAGGCCTGATGTAAACATGATAATCTGTTTGGCGGCCCTTATGATGTCCCATGAATAAAACATATGACAACACAGTTTGAGCTGAAGAGCTTTACTATCTGTTACCAAAGAGAGGGTTTGGAAGCTCCCTGACGGCTCAGCCATTGGGAATCCCAAAGGTTGGCTGCTTTATACTCTGCCTAACCTGCTCAGACTGCTCACAAAAGGTGGAGTTAACTGTTTTTCCCTGCCAGCATCCAGTTTTTCAATGGCTTATTAAAAAGGAACTAATGCAAGAGATGGGGGATTCCAACAGCAGATCTGTCTGTGAGGAGAGAGAAAGGATGTTCTTCAAGCCCAGATAGTGCTTGAGGGGGGAAAGGAAGGAGAGAAAGAGAGAAAGAAAGAGAGAGAGAAAGGGAAAAAGAAAGAAAGAAAGAGAGAGAGA
>NW_021940737.1:1090828-1118718 GCF_001715985.3 Manacus vitellinus | reverse complement strand
AGAAAGAAAGAGAGAAAAAAAGAGAGAAAGAAAGAGTGAAAGAGAAAGAAAGGGAGAAAAAAGGGAGAAAGAGAGAGAGAAAGAAAGGGAGAAAGGGAAAAAGAAAGGGAGAAAGGAAGAAAGGAAGGAAGGAAGAAAGGAAGAAAGAAAGAAAGGGGAAAAAAAGAAAGAAAAAGAAAGAAAGAAAGAAAGAAAAAAGAGAAAGAAATAAAGGGAGAAAGGGAGAAGGAAAAGAGAGAAAGAAAAAGAAAAAGAAAGAAAGAAGGAGAGAAAGAAAGAAAGAAAGAAAGAAAAAGAAAGAAAAGGAAGGAAGGAAGAAATTTAATTGATTTTTTTCTCTAGGGAAGATCCTAAATTCCTTATACTACAGTGTTAAAATAGCCACTTGAGCTTACATGAAGACAACAAGTGAAAGTACAGTAGTTAAACTCATAAAATGTTCCTCAGATGCCTTGTATTTGTGAACTACTTTAAATAAGTGAACCTCTTCCTCTGAGTGCCTGTTGAAACCAAGGAACTCTGATTCATGGTTCTACCCACAGGGCTGAGAATCACTTCTTGGCAAGTTAAAGAGGTAAAACCTGTTCCTGGTTCTTAAGGCGGATAAAGCCAGTGTGGAATTGTTTAATGTGACCTTTCCAGCACAAGAGCACTGTTGTTTTTCTATTTTCAAGTTTGTTTTTTAAAGCCTAGTCATTAAAAAATGCTTATAGCACACTTTTTTCCCCTGGAAATCTCTCCCTTTATGTAGGAGCTTTGGCCATTAATCCTTTAATTATGTTCCTGCATATATTTAATTTTTGATCTTCTGTACTAGGAACCATAAAATGCCCATTTTATAGAAAGGTTGTTTTATACTTCTGCCTAACAGCTGCTATTGGCCAAACTACTTTCCAGGGACTGTCTCTTGTCCATCAGCAGTTCTCCTGTCAGCAGCAAACTGTACACTCAGCAGAGCACTTTTTACCCTATAGCTTCCTTATTTCTTGTTAGGTGTTGTCAGATGCCACTTATTCCTCCATGGTAGTAACGTCTGCATAAAACTCAAGTAAGAATAAATGGGTTAAATAGATGGGGAGGTTGGGTTTTTTCAGTAAATTCAAGCTCTGCAAGTGAAAAGTTATTTGAATAATCAGTGCAACACAGTAACTGATGTCAAGGAAATGTCTGGTTTAAAATAAATAAAATTAATACCTGACTAAATTTGGTTTTGATCAACTTCCTGATGAGTCTAATTTATTGTACAAGATATTTCTGTTAATATCAGGATTTGATCCTCAGGGCAATGCACAGCTAATATATATTGACATTAAGGAGCTATAAGGATTTGAGTCAGTGGAGAAGCAACACTTGTTAGATGTTTGAGAACTACTGGGTTTCACCTGACTCTTTGTTTTCTTCTGTCAGGTTTATTTATTTGCTCTGAAAATGTAGACTGCCTTAAATGGGCTTTGGATTCTTGAGGAGAATAGAAAACGAGTTCCTGAATCTTGTTTGGCAGTTCCCAGAGATCAGGGACTTCCCTGAGTTTGTTTGTTGGTTGGTTTGTTTGTTTTTTGATGGAAGTCTGTCTTGTCTCCTTCAGCTTAGGAAAATCACTGTCATCTTTGCAGCTTCAATCTCTCTGCTTCTCCATTTCAGCCAAAATCTTCCCTTTGACTCAGGCATCAAGAGAAGGGCAATAACTCCCTCGGTGCTGTGCTTGTCTGCTCAGAGTTTTGCTTGAAAAAAAAAAGTTGTTCTTAATATTTCTTTGTTTCCTTCGCTCTATTCCCACCTCGAATTTTCCAATTGTTTCATTACAAAAGCAGAACTGTTAAAGGTTATCATAACGGCAGTCCCAGTTTAGTCTCTTCATTATGTGCTTGTAAAATTATTGCCCAAACACTGTCCCAAGACGTCAATTACAGGTGCCAAAAAATTATACATTATTATAGTTAAGTGTTATGTCTGCTAAGCACTTTACCTGTGAGAAGAACTGGTGTAAGAGGATAAGTGCATTCAAAGCTGTATGAGTTTTGTTCTGTTCTGGTTTGTTTGAGAAGCAGCTTTTTGAAAATGAGTTGAAAGAAGTACCCCTTGAAAATTAATTCCAAATATTTATTATAAGATAGACATGCTCTGATGCAAAAAAATGAGGGAAATGCATGACAAAAAGCAGAAAAGAGGAAAGTCTTCATCTCTTTTTTTGACTCCTTCAAGAGTATGTCATCCATTTCAGGGAGGAGTGGTCAGGTTGGGTATTGGGGAAAATTGTCTTCTGTGGAAGGGCTGCATTCTATTGCCTGTGGAATCCCCAAAACAGATTGGGCAGACACCTGTTGGTAGGTACAGAAAGAACAGTGGATCCCACCTCGGACAGAGGGTGGGAGTACGGGAGTTGGAAAGGTCCTTCTCCATCCTATTTTTAAGGCACAATTTTCTAACATCAGTGCAAGTAACACACACAGCTATACAGAAATACATTACTTTCATTTTCATCCTGAGATAGAGCTCAGGCTCAAGGGTAGGAGACCCTGGATCAAACATGAATGAAATGTGCTTTTACAAGCCAGCAGAGCTGGAATGAGACCCCGCAGAAAGCAGTTGTGTGCTGTCAGCAGCAATAAGGGAAAAAAATTAAAATAGGAGATAGAGAAATTGTTTCCATTAGTCTCACTTATTCTATGCTTCTGTTTCTCTGTGACCCAATGCAAATAATGCAGGAGGCTGGATTAAGAATGAGACATTCCATTTCAGAGCAATCACACGTGGCCCCTGCAGGTGGATTTGAAAGGAGTTTCCATGCTCATGGACAGTCAGCTGGCTCCAGATTATTCCTTTGTTTGTGAAGTTTCTTAACACTGAAAAACGAAATCCACTTAGTAATTAATGTTTTAAAAAAATTTAAGTTAAGGGGGGGGAAAAAAAGTAGATTTCATGCTTACCATAATTCACCTTAGAAGAAATCACTCAGCTCACTGAGAGTTTATAGTATTTGACAACTGCCTTCCGTGTCTTTCTCTTCTACATATTAAGACAGCACCCGTGATGTAGCAGAATATTTTTTGAGGAGTCTCATGAGGTGCTTCAGTGTTATTCTGAGACACAGCAGATTTCCAGAGTATGTATTACAGTCAAGATAGAAGTAAAAATTTCATATAACAGAAGAGCAGTGGGGGTTTTGATGAGATATGAACAACTGTCACCTTTGAAATTTCCCTCTCCAAATCACTCTCAGCTCTGAATATGTTCTGCACAGGCTGAACAATGATGGTGCCACACATCTAACTGCTAATATTAGACATGAACTGCTGCAGGGAACTGACATGTAAAAAACTCTTTAATGAGCATCTTTTTTTACAGCAAGCAAATTAGGTTGTGAAAATTGAAGGGAATCCAATTGAAATTTAAGAAAAACAGTATTGAGTGAAAACACTGGATATAAATTGGAGAATATTCATTTAGGCCTTGAGTCTTGTCCTTCAGATAACACTCTAAAGTGTGAGAGTCAAAGTACCCAGCAGTGACAGGGAATTTGCTGGTGGCACATGCCAAAGGCAAGTACAGTTCCTCCAGAGAGGGTTTTGATCAGGGAAGCCTCTTTGCAAGACTTTACCTGAGCAGCCAGGCCAGTTCCACTGAGAAAACAGGGAACAGCCACCAGAGATCTCTTTGTGCTTATTGTGTGCTTGGGTTGAAGGTTTTGTCTGAAGTCGTGTCTCGGGTTTTTCCAGCTCTTTTCCAATTTTGTCTGCCCTGTCCAGCACAATTTTCAGTGTTACACACTCAGTTCACAGGACATTAACATTTATTTCTGTCTATCATATAAATTATGAAATGCCAGCAGAGACCTTACTAGAAGCTTTATGATTACTGTTATGATTACATGTCAAAAGCAGTCTGATCAAGATTATTTGGGTCTTACCTACGCCCATGCAGGGCCTGATGCCCCAAAGTTGTGTATTAAATCCTAGTTGTGTATTAAAGGTACTTTTTGTGTAACTGTGTGGACAGTTAATGGGATGTTTCCTTCAGAGCAGCCTGGAGGAGTTGTCTGTACAAACCTGTATGAAAGAGTGCTGTTGCCTTATAGAAAGCAACTATGGGATGTGATCCATATGGATGGATTTTTGGGCTGTTTTTTTCAAATGTTGAAAACAGCTATTCAGTTTTTCGTAGTTACTCTGAGAAAAATAATATCCAATCTTTAGACCTGGCTGGGAAAATAGCATCTGCAAAATATAAATCTAGGACTACAACCATAGTGAGGACTAGGAACACCTGAGAATATTTTCTATTAAAAGGTGCAGTACGTTGCTTTCTGTGGTCTCCTTTGTAAAAAAAATAGAAGTGTTTATGAAAATCCTAAAACTTGCAATAATTCTGTCACAAATTATTTTGTTATTTTCATGAGAAAAGCACTGATTTTTTGCCCCTTCATCTTGCATAGACTTAACATCAATATAGCTGTTTTGTCTAACTTCAACTTCTTGAAGCAAACACCTTATCATGCCAGAAAACCACTTTTTGTTCGTGCACCTGCACAATGATTAATGGAGGTACAACCCTGGAAATAGCATTTGGCAGTTAACAGCTGCTACCAGCACTCTGGAGAGTGCACAGAACCTTGCAAAATTAAAGCCACAGATTTGTTCTCCTCTGAAAAGCCAAACAGAACTCCTGAATCATGTGTGAGGTGAAGATTGTGCATCATAATTTCAGGTATGCTCTTTACCTCTTGTCTAAGAGTGACAAGTTCAAAGTCAGCTGATATATTACAACAAAAGACCTCTCAGAAAACTGCCAGCACACACCTGGAGAATATTGCCGACACAAGCAAAGAATTTTAAAGCAGTCAAATTAAGGCAAACAAAAAGAAGTTGCAGCGTGAAACATAACCAACTGTCACACCTCAGAGGAGATGGAAGCACACAGTTAGTCTCAAAAACAAATACACAAAAGATAATGAGATAAATGAGAACTAGGACAGCAGCACCAAACAATTCCTTTTTTGGGAGCTGTTGGTGAGCATCAGCTCAGTAGCAAAGCCATGATGTGCTGCCATGGGGGGAAGGACCCTGCTGACCTACACCTGTGGCCCAACAGCTGGAACAGCTGGGAGGGGACAGTCAGGCTCTCTGATGACCTGAAGCACAGATGACCTGGTCTTGGATTGACTTGGATTTATGTGTTCGGCAGAAAACCTTCAAGGTGAGCTTCGAAAGGAAACTAAAACTATTCTTCTTGACCCTAAAGTGACCTGTAATATCATTTGCCACAGTAGCACGCTAGACAAGATAGCAAGAAAACTCATATATAGATTCTGATTGCTTATCTAAAGCAAATATTTTCAGGCCACACATTCAGCACCTGAAGGTTCTCTAGAAAGTTAGAAAATTTGGATTTGGCACTGATTTGGTTCCCATCAATTCATCAAAGGCTTATTGACCAAGATCTTCAAGTGGGTTTACATATGCTTCCAATATCCATTTAGCCTCAAGGAATTTGTGATTACCAAGGGACTGAAGGGAATGTGAATGCTGATATAAGTGCCAGAGGTGACTATCTCAAGAAATCAGAGAGTAAAGCCAAGTTAATCTAGTTTTGATCTAGCACAGCTACACTGGGAGAGCTCTGTGCCAAAGCTGCTCAGGCTGTTGCTATGGAGGATGCTGCACACATCTTAGATACTGGTGTCCAGCTGGGGTTGGACTCCCTCAAAGTCTGCTGGTTGCTGGCTCAGGAAAGTCTGACTGGTTTGTATTAAACCTGGGCCTTCCTGCCTTGCTCTGCAGACTGCTGTAAACAAGCACTGTGGTTTGTGCAAGTCAAAGTGTTGCTGTTCTCAAACAGCCTGTGAGTTCCAGTTCTTGCTGCTCCCTAACAGTGGTAGTCAAAGCTTGGAGAGAAAGCTGGCTCTGTGCACTCAGAGACAACTCACTCATGCTCTGAACCTTTTTATGGTTTATTAAATAAATGGATTTAATGGATGTGCTGGCCCTCTGTTCCTTCTTCAATACCTTTGAAGTACTCTCAGTGCTAGCTGTCAACTAAGAAAAAAATATCAGTCAGACTAATGAATAGGCCCAAAGTTTCCCCTCCCTATTCTTCTCCCCTGAGAAAAGGCCATGGCATATTGTTGAGGCAGTACAATCCAGATTTGCTATTCTCCTCATTCAGTCTCAGATGAAAAATAAAAAGCTTGCACCAAACTGCAGATTACTAGAGCACCTGAGAACAACTATTTGTCAGGAAGGGAAAGTCAGAGTAAAGACTTGGCCATGGAATCTTTTGAAAGGGAAAGGAAAGGAAGAAACTCTGCTTGAGAGATCAAAATTCAGAAAATGTCTCTGCTAAGGAATTTGTGCCAAAGGGGCAATGGTAAAACAGGGAGTTACAAAAGGAAAGCAAGTGCTAGAGACACTGAAAGGAGAGGCATCCCGCTGTGGAATGACTGGAATGCTTGAAAGGGAAGAGTCTGTATTGACCATCCTGCTTATCTGCATGTCAAAAGCAACTCCTGCTATATAGAAACATACTTCTGTTCTGAGAAATGCTGTGATAAACAAAGCACTCAAGGCCATGTCATTGTTGTCTCCCTCCAATGTTTTTAGGGCAGGTATATGGCATGGAATAGCATGTCTCTCAGAGAATCCATGCACAAAAGGGAAATTGGAAGTAAACAGCAATGGTTGCCTTGTAATGATTGATTTTACCACAAGCAGGAGAAAGGCTCACTAATGCACCATCACATTTTTAACTATTAAGTCGCATAAACCTAGATGTGGTTTTTCAAATTATCTTAGAGTTTCGCAGAATTCTCCAGGCAAACTCGAAACTATTTGAGTCTAAGCAGGAGAACACCTTCCCTAAAGAACACCTGACATCAGTTAACAAGTGTTTTGTGTGCAGCAAGGATGAGAGATGCTGGTAAACAACCACGGAAAAATGTTCTGTTGCCTGAATTGACCAAACATTTCCTACGTGTGATGACTGCTTTTGGAGCACTTTCTGACAACAATTCTGCTTTTGAGGCCTCGAACTGACCCCACTGGGTAGGAATTTTGTCACTGGTTTAACAAAAAAGTTATCACCCAAATGCAATGGCTTTCCAGCTGGTCTCCTAAGGAACACTGTGGGTTTCAATTTGAGGGAGTTGATGTTGCTTATCACATAATCAGTAGCAAATTGATCAATGAACCATCAATGTAGACATAGTTTCACACTTGTTTCATCCATATTTCTGTCTGAAGGATAAATTTGTCCTAAGCATCATTTAATTTCTAATCAAGGTTCCAGGTACCAAATGGATAGGTACACATATAGGTATAGCTGTGGATACATATTGCTTTCCACTAAACAAATTACAGAGCCTTGAAGCTAATAATTCACTCACTGTAGTTAAAAGGCAAATATATTTGTCAAGATCTTTAACTAGAACTGAAGGGAAAAGTTGCCATTCAAAAAGGAATGTTTTAAACTTCACTTAGTGGAAAGCCAGTAAGCCAACTTAAAATTGTTCCAGTGTGGTTCAAATGCCATAACCTGTGTTAAAAAAAAGAAAAAAAAAGCTTTGTACTTGAAGTAGGTTGACAGAAGATATAATTATCTCTGCAACCCCTTTTTTCCCTATCCAAAACAAAATAAATACTGAAGAAATGTAAACTGTGAGTTCAGAAGTAGGGGTTGCATTATTAATTATTTTGTAAGCAGAGAACATTACATAATCTAATGACTGATTCCAAACGTTACCACGAGAGTCCTGGAGGCTGTTGCATAATCAGCTGCTTCATTATCCAAACTTTCCCAAAAAGTTGAACCTTGAGAAAGCCAAATTTCTAAACACAGCCTCACAAAGGTAAGGCAACCAGCACTGCACGTGTTTGGGGGTCGTTACAGACGTGTCTCACCTGAGGATGTGCCCTCGTTTGAGAACTGGCAGCAGCAGCAACAGCCTCTGGGATGTGGAGTGTGAGGTGGCATCGCTGAGAATGTTCATTTTAAAGGCTGCTTTTACATAAATAATCAGGCACGAGCTCAGGAGATAATGCATTTGGCGGGATTTGAAACACTCTGACTCTTGGTGAGAAGCTGGAATTTTTCAGGCTTTAACATTAAAAAGAAAGAAAAAGACATTTCTTAGCACAGATTGTGTTTATTTCTTATAAATGAGGCAAAGTTTGTTGGTCATCTAAGTACTGAATTGGGCAGAATCCATCTTTTCCAGCACCTTATACTAGTTGTTTTCATGATTAAATGAACATTTATCTCTGAACTGCTATTCTGCCAATATGAAATGGCTCTTTGAGCTCACAGAAACAACTGAGGTTGGGTTCAAATAATATTCAGGGTCAATTTGAAACCTCTCCTTGGATTAGTGACCCTCACTGTGTCTCAGTTTGTTTCACAGATTATTAGGCAACAACACAAGACTAGTGGCATCTGCCTTACACAACCAGCCTTGTGAAGTGCCTGGGCTAAATCCAGACCTGTTATTTTAGTGCATTCACCTCCTCTCGCCTTCAGTGCAGCCACACCCACACAGCCCGGCTGGAATTTGTCCCAGGATGTTAAAACTCTCAGGGAGTAAGACAAACCTTTAAAAAGAGGTGATTTTTTAGTAACGAGATAACCAAGATATCTAAGGGAAGGATATTTTCTATTGGATATATTATTGTTAGCTGAACAAAAGTAAACCAGACAGACTTGACTTAAGTCAGAAGAGGAAGCTGAGAATGATTGTTTGTTTGTTATTTTTTTTAAGTTATCAGTCATTAGACAGAGACAAAAAAACCATCTCAGCAGGAGACCTGTAAGATGGTACTTGCAGTCCTCAAGGGCATTTCTTTCAGTCTTTCAACAACAGAACTGGTCTCTATCATAAGTCTTATTTATAAGAGGCTTTCAGGCAATTTCACACTGCTTTTCTCTCATGTCGCCCAAAAAAACACGTAAACCCGAGGGATTAGGAGTGCCTTAGAGGGAAAATAGTGTAAAGTTACAGGCTGAAGGGAGCCAGGGCAGCTGGCTGGATGTTCCCCTGGGCTGCCCCCAGGAATGAAACCCATGGAAGGGCCTCTCCCCTCCCGCCCCCAGCTCGGTGACTCCTGTTCTGTGGGGCACCGGAATTACTGGGGCTCAGGGCCCTCAGTGTTCAATGGCCTGCAGTGGGGAAGGAGAGAGGAGTTCACTCTCCAGGAGCTGAAAGTTAAACCTTCTTCATATCTGTTTTTGACTGGCAAGCACTGCAGACCCCGTGTTTCCTCTGGGAGCCTGCTTTGGTTCAGTTATTTTTGTGTTGGCGTCCCAGCACACACAATAAATTGTGACATTAATGATGCATTGTGGGCCTGTCCTGAGTTACAGGTGTCAATTATATCGTGTTGCAACTGCTTAATGACACTGTACATCCCAGAGCCTTATTCTGAGTCTATATTTTCTCATTTATTAAAGTTATCTGCAGAGGAGCTATGAAATACATAACAAGACTGTATCTGTCTTTGTCTTTTGTTTACTGTATTAGCTGACTTACATCTAGTTAATCCACTTCACATTTAAATTATTACTAAAATTCCCATCTAAGCAATTGTCTTTCTGTAAACACAGCAAATGGAAACCAGCACAAATTTCATTTAAGTCTTCAATATGCATAAGCTCTATTTATAAATGGAGATCTTAAAAGTCCATCACCTCTGGAAAAGAAAAGAAGGTCTATATATCTCGCTCCCATTTGCTAAATGAAATACTGATTAGTTTTAGGCTTGTTGTGTTCATAGTTGTGCAGACACTTCCAACAATTCCATACCTTGGAATATTTATCATTCAGTTGTCAGAAAGAATTATTGTGAGAAAGGGGAGGAATATATATTTAGGCCTTTCTACTGCTGAATTCAATAGCGATTGTCTATCACTTCAAAGGTGGAATTTGAGTATGTTTTAAGAGCTCTGTAATCCTCGTGATCTATGTTCTAATGCTCATACTCACTCTGTTAGTGAGTAAAAGGCTATTGAGGGTGGATAAGAGCAGAGTTTTGCCTGGTAAATAGCACATGATCAGACTTATTCCTTTCCTACTGAAGTGCCGTGAGGATTAATTTGTTAATGTCAGTGCAGCACTTTGAAGACATAATAAAGAAAATAAAGTTACTCTGGTGATGAGTGCCACAGAAGTGTCTATAAATGAATAAAGTGCTGTCTAAGTGCTAAGTATTATTATGATTACTGCCTGCATTTGCAAAGAAGTGGTTAAATACAGTGGGATGTGGGTGTAAAATTACATTTTAAATGGATCTATTTTTGAGATTACTTATCAGCATGATTAGTGTGATAATAATTACATTTATCATTAATAATACATTTTTGAAAAGTTAGGCAAAAAAAGCTAACAAGTTTGATTTTGATTTTGCCAGAAATGCACAGTGCTTTCCAAAAGCAATCTGTGGAACTTGTCTCTGGAATGCAGCTGTGTAAGATTTCACTAACATCTTGCAGGTGGAGCCTAATTTTAGTTCAGCCTTGAGAAGAGGGAATTGTTTTCTCTGATATGCACAGCACCATAACAGCAGCAAAGCAGGTGGAGCTTTAGACAAGTACTTGTTTACTTTCCTGTTGAAAAAAACCCAGAAAACAAACCAGCACAGATGAGTCATGGCGTTAATCAGACAGTTTCAATTTGATTTTAACAAGTCGAACAAAATAGTCTGCAGCACATTTGACCTACTGATTCTCAAATGTGGAACAGACCCAACAGAATGGGAAATGTTCAGAAAATGAGCATTCAATCCTAAATATAGTGGAGAAGGATCTGGTAAATGATGGGAAGGAAAAATTAGAAATACATCTGCTCAGTCACAAAGACTGAGCTGCAGACTCAGTGTCAACAATTTCTCTGTCAGCTTCTGCAGTCTCTTCTCGGGGCTCTGAAGTGAACTTCATGGAGAGCTTTGAGATTCTTGAGCTGCAAAACACAGAAATGAATCAGAATATAAAAGCCAAGCAGCAGCTTACTGCTTTTAGTCATGTTGGTATTATAAACTCAATATAACAAAGCTTATTCCTTCAGTTTTGACCAATTTATGCTTGAGGCTCACAAAAAATCCTTATTATCTGAACGAATAACAGCTGATGTTGTTTTCACTGGTTGTTATGAAACTTCTCAGTTTGTACATGACATGGTAGAGCAATCCCATCGTTTCCATGAGGTACACAGTTGATTATTTGTCTAGAAAGGCCACTTTGCTATACATGCTTCTTTTCTAGGCTTCCACATTTTGGATTAATGTACAAGATACATTGAGGTTTTCAATTTTTTACCTTGAGAACCCAAGGGTCCTTTCCAGGCCTATGCTCCACAGGTTTTTATGTGTAGGCTGTGGAGTTGCTGGTCACATGCATGCTGTACCTGGTTGTTCTTGGCTGTTCTTTTCAGATGGCACTTATTGTGACATTCACACCTCAGGTTAACCTTATGCATCTCACTCATTTAAACTTATTCACCACAAAGTTAGTCCAATGTATGGTTTTTCTCAAGAAGCAGAAGCTGCTCCTGCATTTGCAATTAGCTGGGCTCATTAAAGGTTCCTATTCTGAGTGCTTTTCTTTTGCTCCAGACAGACATGGCATATCGGAGAGATTCCTGAGAGGGACAATAGTTTACTTGATCACTTCAGTGATCACCTATTTATTTCTTTATAACAGTGATAACAACATAATACTTTTTATTCAATGGCCCCACGGTGCTTATAATTTTTCTCCCAGGGCTCAGCTGCCTCAGCACACTCTGGAGCATAAATGGCACAGACTGTTGGCTTCTCTCTGAGTCATTCTGGAGAGAAATGGAGTGGCAGTGACATCCCTGTGAAGCTCAGGGATGTACAGAGCTCATCTTATCTTAATCTCACCTTATCTCAGCACTTACAGGAGGATTTCCAGATGTCAGAATAGAAGAGGGCCTTACACTGGAGTCATGTTTTGTGGAGTTGCATCTCTTATCTCCTTCTCCTGAATGTCCAGGGCCTGGGTGGGGTCTGGGCACCAGTGACTGACCTCTGGTCTCATTTCTGTCTATCCCAACTTAGGAGTTGCACCTGGATAAGAATGTGGTGTGTGCTAACCAGAGGATCCACCCTGAGGTGATCCTGTTTGGAGAGGTTTGTGAGGGAAGACCTGGCAAGAATTAGAAGACTGAGTTCACTGGCATTTTTGAGAAAGCACCAACCCAGGAAGAATTTTGTGTTCTTACTCTGCCACTGAAACTGTGCTGCCCCAATTGTAGGGTCAGTTTATCACTGATGCTGAATGTCTGCTGAAAAATTTAGTGCAGATCATAGCATTTATAGCCAGTACCATAAAACTGAGCTTTCAAAACCACCAAGAATGATATCTTCAGTGCTGAAGAAGGATGGTTGCAAATAATTCCCTTTAGTCTATCACTTTTGGTATTGATTTATGCCTTCCCTGAGAGTAAACTCCAGCTAACATATATAAAAGCTTTACTATCTCCATTGGAGCACTAGCAATGTTGGTACTTCAGCCTGCATAAATTAGCTTTGTAGACATGGCTCAGACGGTGTTATGGTCATGGTATAGCACACAAACAGTGCCACAAAATACTGTTTGCTTCTAGTATTATCTGAACTGCAGCAATGTTGGTAAGGATAATATTCAGATTGACAATAGAGGCAAGTCTTTGGGCCTGGCCTGTCCAAGCAGGGAACAGAAGTATGTGAATGTACTTCAGCATTTGAAAAGAAACCAACTTGTAGAAAGATATGGGAACAGATTTTACCTTTGCCTAGTTTCAGTGTTTCTTGATTTTAATGGGGACTTACAGAATATGTAGCCATTGCAAAGTTTTAAAACATTACCAATGGCTTTCTAGATATTCTTATTGCTTGAGCTTAATTTATTCTGCAAATATTTGCCAGGTCTGTATTTATCACTCTGCATTTCTGATGTCTCCAGTTTTTAACCCAGAAGCCTTTCTGGCATTTCCACGTTTTCACTGTGCCAAAACAGTATGAGCTGACATGCCTTGTTCTGATTTGTATATTTGTATAAGTGATGAAAATGGACCTAAAATCCAGCAAAAGCTGGACATGCTCAACACTGAAGGGATGAGTGAAAGAGCAGCATTTCAATTCCAGCTGAAGAAGGTGGGGTTTGCTCTCCTCAGGGGACTTCAGCACCTTCTGTGTTAACTGAGGGAAGTTCCTGTGCTGGTTAACACTGTTAGCATGCAGAAATCCTCTTTGTGTTTTATGTTAGCATAAAGAAGCTGCTTTATTAGGATATCAGCTTCTACATTTCTCTTTTGTCATATTTTGAGGAATCGACTCTGCCTTTTCTTAAGACCAAATTATGTGGAGAAAAAAAAAAGATCTGAATCTACCTGGGATTTTACTTTTTAGTTTAGTGGGAGAGTTAGATCATTTTTTAAACTGTTTTTGTCACTCCCTATGGTAAATCTACCGGTACAAATAAGAGAAGCTCTCAGAGAGCAGTTCTGCACCAAGAGCAGCCTATGGCTCCAAGAAAATAAAGTCATAAACTCTCTTGGAGTACTTTAGTTCTGTAGTTGAATAAGCATTCTGCATGAAATTTTGCAAAGGCAAAATACCAATGGGCTTGATTATGTTATTTTCTGTTTCTGAAGGTTACAGGAGAACAGTCCTATTGCAGTCATATTTGTGAATAAAAGATCGCTCTAATATTTTAATTTCTCAGAGGAGATCTCTGCTGAAAAAATGCATTAAGAAAGGACTTCTTTCAACCCAATTATAAAGTCAGATCAGGCAACTTTCTTGTGAAAGAGACTGGCACTCAGTACTGCCCCAGAAGTGAGCGTTTATGGATCTGTGCTGCAAAGAACTGTCTCTGCTACAGTTCCACTCTACTTGATGAGGATTTCTGAGATCTAACAGTCAGCTCCTCTGCTCTGCCTCCCCAGTTCCCTGTGCTTGACTGGCAAGAGCACGCCTGGTAACACTAGAAAGCCATTTCAGGGAAAAAAAGAGAAAGAGAAGGAGCTTTAAAATTAACATTGAAATTGTCAGAGACTAATTGCACGTTAGCATCAAACAAACACTGTTGATGTTGTTGTTGAGTTTTGCGTTTTATAAGTTTTCTGTAACCCCTAATCAAACACGGGCGAGTATCTGTTGAAACAATGTGTGTAATTTGTTTACACTGTTAGCTCAGATAATTACAATGCAAGCACAATGGAAATAACTGGTTTCTCACTTTTATGTGGGAAGTGTCGGGGGGAGGGGAGGGGGAGCTCAACAACTACCCAGCGGTTGTCAGCCGCTCTGCAAAATATTGCCTCATTTACAGTTGTTGCATATTAGCATTGCTAAGAATGCTGGGGACACAAAGTGTCATGTTGAATATAGGGTGATGACTTCATACCAGAGCAAGGCTGGGGATGTGACCGGTTTGCAGTCACAGAGAAATCAGCTTTAATTAATTTGAGTGCCAGCACTGCGTATAATTACACAGCATGAGAGTTTGCATGCAAATGCTAAAATGCTGATCGTTGAAATACTTGCACTTACTTATTAATACATTGGGACTGAGCAATCCTGGCCTGTAAGCAAGGTAGGGAAAGAACACTCAGTGCTGTCAGGGTAATTTGCACTGCCCTGTAGTTAGCAGGCAAATTCAGATAGTTCTGCTTCTTCAGTGATAAGCAGAACACATTAGTCACTCTTGTGGGTGACATACCTTGTAGCCCCCTCTCAGTGTGCAACTAAAACAAGGTGATCTATTATTATTGGAGTTGTCAGAAACATAACAGCAGGATTTAAGCTCCGTTTATTGTAGACACTAGCTACAACTCAATGTTGCTTTTCAATTTCAGTTTTTATTTACTTATTATATAGCGTCAGTGTTCTCAATTAGAAAAGGAAGGGCTTGTAGGCAACTGTCACACAGAAATTGTCCTAGCAAAGAAAGCACTCTTGTTTGATGTTTCCTACCTTTTGAAGACCACGACAAAAGCCCTGTGTAGCTTCTTCTCCCCTACCCAAAAAAATACCTGTGCAAGGCTTTTTTCTTGGACTTTGCAGTCATTATATTCTGAGGAGCCAACACAGGTAGCCCTAGAAATGGAAGTCATATATTGTCCTATCCAGTTTTTAATCAGTATGTTGGTCTTATCTGTGTGTGACTAATCCTGTTTGCAATCAATTTATCTCAGTATTTTACTGCAGCAACGAGTTTCACTGATTAATTATATGCTGAATAACGAAATAGCAGGAACACTAAAAATGCTGTTCCTTAATTTGGATGAAACTCTTTTGTCTGTTGATATACACAGGGAAAAATGCATAGGTCTGTCCTTGTCACTCATTACCTTACACATCAGCAAAATCTGCTGCTGAACTCAGACAGTCCACTTCTCTTTAACATTTCACCATATGGAAACTTCTTCATATCTTTAATCATGTTGTCAACCTTCTCTGGATCTTGACAAAATACATTCATAATTCAGAATAAAGAACTATTTTGAATGTACTTGTTCATTACACAGTGATCTTTGTATACATCTAGGTAGCATAACAGAGGTTAATACAGGAGCTTACTTTGCATGCATCTGAAAATTTGCTGGGTTTTTTATGTTGTGTCTTAAAGAATGTTTTTCATTTGCAAAACATTAACATTTGTCAGGGTTATTTCCAGCCACACAGAAAAATGTTCCTTTGTGTATTTTGATTATTTAAAGCAATTTTGCTTCTCTAATCTATATGTGCATCCAGCACAGCGTGTTCACTGCTTTGAATGAACGTGTGGGGACTGCTGCTAATTTCCTCATGAGCATGTACAGCAATGCTTTTGCTGCCTCCTGCACATGTGGAGATGGCTTTGCTTTGTCTTCTCCCTCACATTATTTAGGGCAGACTTCTTCTTTGTATTTGAAATGGAATAGTTACCACAGATTACCAAATTGACTATAAACAGTGGTCTGTGGCTTCCCAGGGTCTCCAGATGAATTCCAGAGTGCTCCATTAGGCACCAGGGCTTCTACCATGCTTAGAGTGCTGCTTAGGAGGGGAGTCTGATACACCTAGATGGTAGCTGGAAGGTTGTACTTAGATTACAGTGAGGAATGATGCTCTAAAAGAAATATTATTTTGATTACTTGATTTGGTGAGTTTCAGAACGCTCTAGAATGCCTTAGTTCTGAATCCTTCCCCTAAGACATGCATTTTTCTGAGCACAGCAGACTGTGCTGCATAGCCAGCAAAAAGTTCTCAAGGAGATCTGTGCCTCCAGCACACTGCAAAACCATCCTCCCCATGGATCCAGGCTCTAATGGCTGGAAATGAGTGCCACAGACAAGATTGGGAAGGTGTTGGGAATTGCTCTGGGACTGGATGTGTTTTCACTCACCAAGCTTCAAGTACAACTTGAAAATATCATGTTGAGAGGATTATGTGCTCCATTCTGCCTTACACTGAAGCATGTGTCTAATTTTAAACCCATGGATATTTCCATTCATTTTACTGGGATTATTCTTGTACATCATTTTAAATATGTGCTCAAGTCATTTACTAAACTGTGTTCACAAAAAGCATCAGAGGCAGCAGTACCTATAAATGTGATGGGCCAGCTGGAGACCAACTGCCTGGTGGAAACATCTCTCTTCTGTGTCAAAACCACTATTCTCCAGTTTAAATAAAAATAGCACTTTCTTTGGGTTTCTCACATCTTCTCATGTAAGGTCATTGTAGGGTTTTTTCTTTGGAGGGGATTCTTCTGGCAGCCCTCAGGAGCTGTCCTAGCTATGATATATTGTGCAGTACTCTCAGTTCAACTCTGATCAAATGGTCAATCGTATTTATACTGCCTCTCACTCTGTGTCTCAAGCAAACTCAGGTATTTTTAAAAACAAACAAAAAGATGTTTTCTCATTGTTTTCAGGAGATTTCAGTAGAGCCCAGTGCTGAATAAGTAATTGACAGCACAGGAAAATGTGTTTTTCCTTTTCTGAAATAGAAGTCAAGCACAAGACTACAAAGCGGAGAGCTCTGATTCAGAAAACCATAACTCAGTATTAATGTTTAATGGATGTGGCACATCCCTTGCTGTGAAATGTTATAAATCACTCTTTGAAAGAAAACAACAGAATGTTTGAGGAGCATGCTGAGGAGGGCTTTGCATGGTTCGAAGGTGACGTGGAAACACTGCCCACCTGAAGACAGTGTTGGATCACTGTGGCAAAGAGCAGCTCGACTCTGCTCGTTTCCTAAACCTGGAAAAAAAGAGTCACTTTTTCTGTTGTTCTTTTGATTCTGCTTGTATCTTAGGTATATTCTTATTTCTTCTAGGAAGAAGTAAGGTTTTCCACTCCCATCACTCTTAATTAGAAGAGGTTTTTCCATCCCAGTTTTTAGTCTATCAGACATAAATGCTCTTTGCTGTGTTTTGCTATAGCATTAAGTGACCTTCCTGTGCCCAGAAGACTTGATTCTGCCATCCCTACTCGTGTTGAGATTGATTTTGATGCCGACTGTACCCACCCTGAGTCATTTCTTCCTTCTTCATAATTCTATTGGAATCAGCAGGACTGTTTCCATCAGTAACTGTGCAGGGATGTTCAGATCATGGCCCAGGACTGAGTGATGGCCAGGATGTCAGGCTGCAGGAACACAGGGAGCTCAAGGGCCACTGAGTGGGGAGTTAATGGCACTTTCCAGGGTAATTACTGCCCAGGAAAATGGAGGCAGGGCAGGATCCCAACGTGTTTCCTCTTCCTGTGTTGCTTCTCCATTCTTTTTTATTCCTGAAGTGAGTGTATTTGGCAGAATATTTCCCTACAAAAAACAAGGTATGTGATTATAACCAAATGAGCAACTTGGAAGCACAAAACCCCCACAAATCACATTTGTTTATAACTTGTTACTGCTTTTGTTTGTCTCAGAAAAGCCTATTACATTTACTCTTAAACGATACAATATGACCAGTGTGGTCTCCTGGTCTGAACAATAAGCGTGGCTGTTTCTCAGGTTTTGCTTCCTGCAGCTCCTCGATGTTCTTCATTGTAACAACAGAGCTTGTAAGGTTTAATTCATAAACTCGCCTTTCAACCTCACTGATCATCATAATGAACCTTAATAGCGAGATGTTCACATCACACAAACTCTGTCGAGGTTCAGGTCTTGGTCGATTCCTTTTTGGAAAGATTTTTGGAACACTGGTTGGTTTCTGTTTTGATTATATGCATTGAAGAGAAACTGTCTTGTGAATATCCCTTTTTATTTAAATAAATAGATGCCTGTTTGAAAGAAAACTTATCCCAAAAGGGAAGATTACTATTTTAGACATAAATGACCCCAGTGTTTTATGATATCTGAATTTTGCTAACATTTCTATACGTGTAGTTTAGATATTTGCTAATAATTTCTTTCTTTCAGCTCCTAAAACTGGATATTTTCACTTTTACCTTAAGAGAATTTGTATCAGTAGGGAAGTTGTGTATAAAAACATTATCAATATTAGCAGTACAGTTTTGCCTTGAATAGGTATTCCTGTTGAGCATTGTGAACCTGACTATCGTTAATAGGAGGTTAATACTAAAATTAACACACAAACCCCAGAAGAGAAGTACTCAAAGGCCTTGCACAGTGTCTTATATTCTGTTTTGGCCCTCTCATGATGTCTTTTATCTCTCTACTGTCCAAGCTGACTGATAAACCTGATGGCATGGGTACTTCGATGTGGTGGAAGTATTTTCACTGCCTATTTTGCATCAAAGGATTTTGTATCAGCTGGATTGGAAGAAAGGCACAACTCCACATTTGAGAGTATTTCTGGTCCAGAAATGCTTTGTGTGTGCTTAAACACTAGATTTTTATCTTGCACACTTTTACATGTATGCACACATTTTTAATTGTATAATCAGTAAACAAACACATCTGAAGAAATATCAAAACATTCATCCAGGTTCTGGTCCCACTGTGACCAGAGCAAACACTGACAAATTAAATTCTGTATGTTATGCTGGAGAACAGAGTAGAAGATCACATTAATGGCCCTCTTGACCCCGGCCTCTTCTTGTTTGAAGTTCATTCATAACAAGTTCATTCACAGGCAGTCGTGCAAAGCTGTTGAGTTGAAAATATTCTATTTTCAAAAAATATTTGGCTGATTCTTTGGTAAGAGTTGCCTTCAGGCAAACACATGGAAAACGATAGAGCTTATTAGAGCTTAAACTGAGGAAAACTCTTGATAGCTGATGTTCACACATCACTAATAGCCTGAAAAGCTATGGGGTTTAGGCAGCACTATTAAAAGCAAATTCCATGTGATACACTGCACAAACGCCAATCCTATTCATGCAAGGGTCCAAATGTTAAAAAAATTTATTGAATCAGCTTCCTGAATGCCCCTGTTCATTATTTTGCTGACTTGGAAACCTTGGAGTGTTTTGTATCCATTTCATTATCTCCAAAAAGCATGAATTGTAATGGAATTTACATAAAAATCCTGCTGTAGAGTGGAGCCTTTACTGCACAGTCAGCTGCCCCCCTAATCCAATCTTCCCCAATGCAGTTGGCCCCGTGGTTGCCAAACTCTAACAGTGGGGATCTCCTTTGTTAAGAAAAGTATGAATTTGAGCTTTAAAATGAGCAGAAGTCTTTTCTATTACTCACGATGCCTCCTCTTGCTGAGTTTACATGAGATGTCTGGCAGGAGGTGTTATTAAATAGCCTCAAAAATTAGCCAAAAAACCAATTATCTAGAAAAGGGACACAAAAGGCTTAAAGAAATGAGCATTTGAATTTTCATTATTGAGTATCCATGGGACACCACACCACTATTTGAATTTTGTTATTAACCCTTTGCATAAAAAGGATTTAATACTTTTAATCAGTTTTGAATTACACTTGGAGGAAAGCACAAGTTGGGAATTTTAAAAAGCCTCCTTCATTTCTTTCTGTGTTATTTCAGTGTTCTCGTGTTTGCACTTATCTCAAAAGAGTTTTAACTTTGTATTAGATTTTTTGTGAAGGTTGATTACATGGGCATTTCAGTCTCACCTTCATTCTTTATTTAGCTGAAATTCCTAATCACTTCAGTGGGGGGTAGACAGGACTCAAGTGTTCCTTTAGATGAATTTCAGCTTCTAAAAAATCTTAGGGGTTGAGTAATATATTCTTGTTTATTTTTTCCACTCTACAGATAAAATCTAGCGAGCATTTCTCATCATCTGGATAGATGTGATTTAAAGCAGTTCACAGTTCAGGCTGGCAGCCATTTTCTGAACTTCAGCAAAGCATCAAAATTAGAATGGCAAGAGACAATTTAATAGTGTTTTCATGGGACCTTTGCAAAGGGGATACAGATAAAGACACACACACTGCTAGGAATTCTACAAAAAGCATCCAGCTGTTGCTGCCTCAAGAAAAAATGCTTTCTTCAAATTAACATTGCTCTTTTATTCTCTTGAAAATGAAGTTTTCTAGCAGGTCAGTCTCAGTTTTATTCTGAAGGATTCACTGCTGGTGTCCATGCCTGGTCAGGAGACTCTCCACTTCTCTGCTCAGTTTACTCTCCCCGTTCTTGCTTCTGCTTTTCCTTCATTTTTTTTTCTTTTCCTCTTCTCTCTTACATTTCCTTTCATAAGCTTTTCTTTGTTATAACCCCTCTAACAGCAATATTCACTCCCTGTGTCACTGAGCAGCAAAAACGAGCTGCTATGGCAGAACACACACGTGAGCCCAGAAGTTGTGCAGTCACTCACAGACATCCTCATCTGCTTTCCTCTCTTTTTCCTGGGCTCTATTGATTCCTGCTGGAGCACCAGCCTTCCCAAGAGCCAGCAGGAGAGCAGTCTTTTGGCTCTCTTCCAAAATGCATTTGCCAGATAACTGGTGGACTTTCTAGCAGAGGAGACAACAGCAGCATCCAGGAACTGTGCACCAGGACCCTTCAGGTCTGCCCATGTAGCCACTATGCCAAACCAAACACTTGTTTAGAAAAGATCCACGGGAACCTTTGACGTCTATGGATTTACAAGGAGAGAGTTTACTGGACACTAATAGCACTGATGAGAACGACAAGCTATTACAAGCCTTCTTTTACTGTTTTTAAAAAAGTTCAGTTTCCAGGCAAACATGTTATCTCTTCACTTCAGACCCATAGAGGAGATAGATCTTCTGACAGCTGTAAAATTTGGCAAATGCTTTTCTTTTTATGATCCAAGTTAATTTTTTTATGTGCTTTTACGTGGATGGAAGTTGTTCCTCCATCTGAAAGGGATGCTTAAAAATAGAGTACAGTCTTTTTATTGAGGTGAATGCAGGTTTGGCCTTGCCTGCTCATTTCTGGACACTGTAGTTGGTGTGTGGGAGAAGGACTGAAGGAAGCACATGAGTGTGCATGGCCAGGCCCCCTTGAACACTGCTGAGGAGTGCACACTCCTACTGAACTGAGAAGGACCTGAAAAGACTCACAGGTTTGGGTTTTTTCTGCAGTAATACAGAATCAACAAAATAATGGGGAAACTGAGCAAAGAAAAGCACAGTTATGAGAGGAATTGGTTATTTGGGGGCATTCAGAAAACAGAAAAACAGACTCATATCTGCAAAATCATTGCTCGGGAAAAGCTCTGTTGGGAGATTTGTGAAAGGAGCCAGGATTGATCCCTGTCCTGAAAAAATTATAACAGAGGAACCTTGAACATTTGTGTGCACATCTTTAGCTGGGGAAAGGATGCAGTTCCATTAAGTAATGCAACTGTCCTAATTTGCACCAGCTGAGCTTCTGCTTCTTTGTTTGTGTAGCCTTGTGGGCACCCCTTCCAAGGGAAAGCAAACATTCATTGTTCTTTCCTGGGTCAAAGAGAAGTCAGTGCAGAAGGATCCTGAAGTTTCCTTCTCTCTTCTTTTTTTTCATTTTGTCAGCTCCCAATATTCACATACAAATGACTTGAATTCACAGTGCAGAACTTAATGCATGTGCTTCTGGAGGTACCTGACACTGGCTGATGGATGAGTAATTTCCATGAGTAGAATTCATGTGTTGTCATTGTTTTATGCAACATAACTCATGCTACATTAATTCAAAACTTGTAAACTGAAAAAAAACCAGCACAACCTGAAGCACAGTTCATTTCTGACGAAATCTAAATCACCTTTTCCCCTAAAGATTTGCTTCTTAACCCTTTATTTCTTTAACAGTTATTTTAGGCCTTCTATTGTTTTGTCCTTTTGATGTCACAGGACTGCTCTCAGGGAGCTGCATTTTCCCTGCAGGTTGAGGCAATGCAGGGTCTGGATCCAGGCAAGACTGTTTGCAAAGAAGCTCTCAGTGACTGAGGCACGATGGTAGAGAGGCAGATGATGGGGCTTTCATCTGCATTCCCATACGTACACCCTCATTGCACATTAACAGTTATATTGCCAGCTATGATTTTATTATTTCCCATTTAAATACTTGCTCATATTCTCGTAGGAAATTATGTGTTCATTAGAATAAGAGTAAATGTCTTGATTAAGTTGAAATCCATATCATGAAGGGGTTTGGAAGTTATTGAAAAAGATTTTTGGAAGCTGTTTTCCAGGAAACAGTTAAGGGGGTGATCCTTCTCAAATGTTGTTAAGTATTTCCAGTTATCCAACTTCTTTCAGAATTAATTGGGAGGTCAATACTTAGTCACCCCTTAATTAATCAACGCTAAATATAATGCAAGAAATATCACAGCAAAACTGGAGTCCCAGGATCCATCCTCTGCTGAGGCATCAGAATAACTTTCAGGACTCTGATTGAGGGTTCGGGGCTGAATGTTTCTTGTGACTGTCTCAGAAGGGCTCGCAAATCTCATTAAAATGCTGTAACCAGAATGAAATGTGGTTTGGAGCGATTTCCTTGTCCCTGATGGAAATCACCCGTTCCCAGGATATTGCTATCTCAGTTTTGCCAGGGACAATATATCCCTAAGGCTCACAAAGCACTTGGGAGTAGGGAAAATGTTTGGCCTTTAAAATAGACAAGGTTGTGTCAAGAGTCAGTTATTTTAAAAGGAAAAAAAAAGCCTCTGGAGTGAGAATCTTTGCAAGTTTAAAAACTTTCCCCTTTTCAAGTGGTGCAAGCTGAGCAGTGGGCTCTCCTTGGCTGTACATCCAGCACTTCATCCACGAACAAAGTATAAATATTTCCAGAAAACCCATTTCTATATTTATTTTCAGAGTGATGTCACTTCCCCTCTGCAGAGCTGGTGAGGGACTGTTCAGTCCAAGGCAAGCTCTATTTTCAGGGAATGCAGAGGAGCACAGCCGGGGTGCTCACTCTGGAACTGCAGCGGTTTGCACTGCAAATTAAACAATGGGACTTTCCAGCTCCTCACCCGAATTCTCTGTATTTTTTTGGTTAGCACAGGCTAAAGAGCACATTTTTTTGCAGGGAGTCTCATGTGAAAATATTGACTGCCAATCAGCAGACAGACTCCAGTAGCAATTCCTGTAAACTGTGCTGCTCCATCCAATAACATTAATACTTCTGACAATTCGCTTTCCAAAAATAACTACACTTTGTGAAGATCAAAAATGAACAGAACCATAGAGTTCTCTCCTGTCTTCAAAGTATTTTCTGAAGCAAACTATTATTTAAATGTATTCTTCAGTGCACAGGTACCACCATAATTGATGCAGTGAGTTTTCCCGAACCTTTGATCACACTTTTATGAGTATCAAAATATGTTTTATTGCATTCTATGGGAATGTGTTACATTTATATACCTTTTTGTTTACTCTCACCGTTCTACCCTGAGAAGAGCCCCTTCTGAGGCAGAGTGTTCAGCAGCATCCTACTCGTGTTTCAGCTTAGGGGTGTGCTCCCCTCAAGGAAAAGAAAGTTGCTTAGTTTGTAAATATCTTCTCAGGCTCTTTCTGTCTGAAAGGCCAGTGCTGCTGGGGCTCAACCACTGGTGGATAGGCAACCTTTCCTGGCTGGCAACAGTAAACAATCATCAGCTTTTACCTTCTCCTGCAGGAGTCTGGCAGGATTAGCTGCAGCACAGACCTGTGCTCGGGACAGAAGGGATCTGTCACTGCTTTTGTATCTGCAGAGTGCAATTAGCTGCATTTCCTGAGCACTGGCTGCCTCATTAGCAATGTTCTTTAGAAACATTTTATTAAAAAAAAAAAAAAGAGATTTGTTTCCTCTTCATTGACTTACCTGTAATGCTTAACTTGGGCGTGGGTTTTGGAGCAGGGCTTCTTACCCAGCCCAGTGAACTGGGGGAGGTTTTAAAGGAGCCAAGCAGTTCCTCAGTCACACATTCCTCCAGTGGCTCAATCGGGATTAAAATCAGGGTGCTCTTATACCTTCCTTCTTGCCACTTAGTCACATGGCCCCCCTGACTGCTGACAGTGTGAATCTGAATTACAGTGGCTGGGAAAACTGCGGCAAAGAAAGAGAACAGTTATCACACCTCCCTACCCTGGGACCTGGGGCAGGTCAAGGCAGGGGCAGCAGCTGCTTACAGGTAATGCATCTTTTTACCAGGAAAGGTCAATTTAATGTGAGATCCCTATCAAAAATGCTAACTCAGTGCCTTGGAAATGTTTCGAGCCCCCAAAGAAGGATTTCAGCAGCTAGATCCTCCCTCTTTAACATTTTAGTGTTTGGAACCTGATTTCCTGGAGGTTTAGATAAGACACCAGGTATCTTGGCTCCAATACAGGTTTTTAGAACTTGAGTTGATATGGGAATTCTGTGTTGTGCTTTCCTTATTTTGTGTATTGTTAAATCATCTGCTTTGAGGTGCTCTCATGATTAGTGTCATTTACTCTCAAATTGTTATGAATGTTATTTTGAAGCACTTGAGATATTTTCATTTTAATGACACATAATGATAACTATAATTATTAAAAAAGTCATTCCTATGCAAACCTAGTGATGTCTTAAGAATCCTGGAGTTCCTTAGAAAAACAATAAGACAGTAAATTAAAATAACATCTACTCTAATTGTGAGCCAATTTAAAAACTAGCCTTTTAGTTTGCTGATCAAAAGCAAGTGTTTTCATAGTGTAATGTCTAGAGGAAAATAATTCCATTGATAGTGCAATTTTACAGCACAGAGGGCAGAAACACACAATTTTTGGTAAACCTTTGGAACACTTAGCAAAAGCAGTGCCACAAGAGGAAAAAAAAAGACATAATCACTTCCATAATATAGAGTGCTAAGATCATGTGCTAGCAGTACCCTGAATGTTAATTACAGAATCTTGAAGCCTTTTCAGTATTATATAAAGAATCAATTCAATGACCTGAGATCAGATGAAATATAAAAAGGCTTCTTAGTCTGCCTTTGTACCTCGATGGAGGCACTTTCAATCAGCAGAAACCAGTACATTCATTTACTTATTAGGAAGTTATTAAAAAAGAGAACTCCATTGTGAACCATCTACAGAACAAACTAAGCTGGTGTCTTTCCAGGAGAGATGACCATCTAATGTCTGAATTTCACAAGACAAAAGGAAACCTTTGCTAATGTACACATACGTGCTGATGCTGGATGACTGTTAAAAGATAGAAAGGCTCAAAAAAATTCACCAGAAGCTTTGCCTGATAGAATGTGTAATGTCAGCTTTGGGGAAGGAAAGAGGATTCAGGGGAAACAGGGCAAGTCAAAAAACACCATGGGATTTTCGTGGATATCAGCTGAAATACACAATATTACAAGGAACAACCCAGAATACAGCAAAGTTGTTAAAAGTTCCTCCAAACTTCAGAAAATCAATAAAGCATTGAAATTATCAGTGAATTTACTGTAATATGATGTTCACACAGTACAGCCTCAGACTTGACAGTGATATCATGACTTCAGGCAGATGTTCCACAACAGAATTTTCAGTAACCCTCAGTTCTAAGAGCCCTTCCAAGCACCTGAATTCGGCTTCATCTGCAAATTTTCTACATTGGCTTATTCTGTGGAAGAGCCCAAATGAAGCTGAGATAACCACAGAGTTGTAGGAATCATGTATAATTGAGGGACTTGTTCCACTTTACCTTTCCATGGTGCCCTTTCTGTGACATTTCAGTCACCCAATTTGTTCAGTTAATCGTGCTTTGTGACCTACATGTGGAATACACCACGAGACACAGATATGATTTATTATTAAGGATATGTCTTCTCAAAAATTAAATATTTTCATTAAAAATGTAAGTTTTAATTGTTCAAAAATGTTTTCAATCCTTTTTTTTTTTGATGTTCTTGCCTTGATCTCCAAGTGGCTGGTTTTAATTTTGCTTAAATTGATTAAAAACAAGTTAAGGAGCTAAACCAAAATAGAAGATTCTTTAACCTACTTTGTACCCTTTTAATCAAAGCAATTCACTTTTTTTTTAGACTATTGAGTCAGCTGGTGATCATGAAGCAAAAAGAAAGCAGGCAGAGTACAGAACAGTATAGAGGTTAATCACAGGAAAGTTTGAGAGACTAATTATGGCAGACCAATTTAAGTATGGAGAGAAGTTGGACACAGTAAGACACTAAGAAGTTTTCTATTTAGAAATACAATCTTCTTGTCTTTTTTTTTTTTGCATGTGTGTGAATGATAAAGGGGAAACATAATCCTCAAGTCTAAGGTGTTGAAAGCTCAAAGTATTCAAAACACCAGCAGTAGAAATGATGTCCAAAAGAAAAAAGATTGAAAAGATGAGATGAAAGAAGGTATTAAACTCAAAGATATTACAGGCGGGTATGCTTATGTTTGGAAAACTGGGTAGAAAACAACAAAACAGAAACAAAAAGAGTATGATTAGGAAAAACTCTTCTTAATTGTTAAAACAGAGTAAATTTTCATTGATATTTTCTTATATAAGCTGAGTAAACTAGTTCAAAAGGAGTAAGAATTTTTTAGGAGCAAGAACTTTTCACAATCTTTTTTTCCTGTTTCTTTGTTTTTCTTGGTGGTTTTTTCTCCTGATCTAGTATTTGTTAACCCTTTAGCTTGTGTAGATTTAGAACGAATGCTTGCCATTGCTCTGCCTTGAAAGTCTGACTAGCTACATTTTAATAGGAGATTTTTATGATATATAGGATTAATCAACATTAGAATTATATATATATTTATATATATAGGTATAGAATTATGAAAGGATACAACTGATGGAAAATCATTCTGTAATTAAATGAGGGTTACACTTATTTTTTAATGGAAACCTGCTGCTAGCATTTTCTAGTGAGAGCCTGTCATGGGCACAATGTTCCAGGAGCTCCTTGCAAACCTCCCAGTTGATTCCTGGTGCTCAGGGTGAGATTTGCAGCACTGCTGCTGCTCTGGGGGCCTTGATTTCTACCTGCTGGATGCAGCAAGTGGACACTGCTTAAGTTAGATTTTTAAAAGTTCCTTTCTTGCTTGAGATTTTGCGTGGAGTCAGCAAATAACTAAAGCAGTGCCTTTTATACATTAGTCAAACCACAGCTGGGACCACATTTCATATATAAAATGTTTGAGCTTTTCCTGATGCCCACGTGCACACTGTGCCTGCAGGATGACTTTGTCTGCACTGGCACCTTTGTCATCAGGAGGGGCTGTTTGATCCAGGTTTCCTAAAGAGGGGGAGATTTTAATTCCAGTGGATTCTTCATAATAAAAAGTTCTGTACTGTAAGAAGTACAGCATTATATGTAAACATACATCACAGTGTTACACCAACATTGTATTTACTGTGAGGGTGATGACACACTAGCACAGGTTGGTCAGAGCTTGGAGCAACTTGGGATAGTGGGAGGTGTCCCTGCCCTTGGCAGGGGGATTGGAACTGGATGATCTTTTAGGTCCTTTCCAATCCAAACCATCCTGTGATTCCATGACTCTATGCTATGTGTAGGTAGAGTAGATAAAACCCAACTGTCCACATTTGAACTGAAAAAGTAACAATGAGCTGTGCTGTCA
>NW_021940737.1:1089285-1090512 GCF_001715985.3 Manacus vitellinus | reverse complement strand
TTAAGGCAGGACTTGCAATGATCTGCTTGCCTTCTCAGCTCTGAAGAGCTTACATACCTTGCAATTTCCTCTAATGTATTCCAATATTTGTGTGTGTTTGTAACCATGACATCTGGTCCTTTGCCAGACATTTTGGGTGGCATTGCTGTACACTTCATTCTCCAAGTGCTGAGTGACACGGACATGAGAAATACCCCCTCTTGGCCCATTAAAAAATCCCAATCAGATCAGAGCAGCTAAAATTTATGCTAAGTCTATTCAGTGAAACATAAATAGTCATCACTTGGAGAACTTGTTGTGCAAGGCATGATCCTGCAATATGCCAGGCTCTTCCAAGAGATTCTCAGCACCCTCAGCTCTCAGTGAGTTGCCTGATGCTCAGCACCTTGTCAGATCTGGCCTCTGAGAAGAAGCACAAAAAGACACAAAGCAAACTGGCAAACGTTCAGCTGTTTGTTGTACAACTTTTTTTTTTTCCTCTCTCAAAAGTAACAGTTCAAACAAAGGATTAATTTAGAAAGAAAAAAAATAATTAACATTGAAAGGGGAGAAACGAGGATGTGTGAAAAAGAATGTTAATAACAGTATTTGAAGAGGCGAAGAAATTAGAGAGATGGAAAACCTGATTTTTCTTTAAATAACGTTGGGAAGGTTGTAGATGTTGTTTAATATTGTCCTTGAACGTGTTGCAAGTAGCACAACCACTTCATGAGATGCCAATTGCTGAAATACAGGGTTGTGATTTAAAGTGACAATGTCACCTTAGTTTTAGTCCAAGTGATGGATTTTGTTTTGAAATGGGTTATACCAAACCTAATGAGAAAAGAAGTGTTTAAATTTGGTTTAATTTCAATTAAAATTATTCTGGTTAAAAATATCACTCCCATAACTTTCTATTAAAATTTTATCTTTTTGTATGTGAACTCAAACATGCCTTGCAAGACACGAAATAGGAACAGAGCTGATGCATCCAGATACCCAAGACAGACACCAAAAATCCCAAACTGTGCAGATTAGCTCTGGACATTTCTTTCCTTTTTAACTGAATGGCTATAAACAAAACAGACAAAGAGCTTTTAAAAATTACAGGAAGCATATTCTTAATCACTTACCCCTGGTTTATGTGAAAAGCTAACGTGGAATCCTGTAATATTGACTGATATCACTTTCTTTTTATTTTTTATTAGGATAAAGTATAAAAATGGTAAGATGGAGGAATAGGAAGCC
>NW_021940737.1:1064084-1088535 GCF_001715985.3 Manacus vitellinus | reverse complement strand
TGAGAGAAGGAACACTAGGTATGATAACATTTGACAATGTGTTTCAAATTACAAGCAAAGCATGGGCATGCACATATGAATACAGCTGTGGTTTCTCTTCAGTATTAGGTAATGTTCTTTCAGAAAAAGAAAGAAGTGAAAGCTCCTGCTATTCTGTTCAAAGGAAGGGCATTTATATAGTTTATATAGCACTCTTTATACTGCTGTGTTATGGTATGTAATATATTGGAACTTCTCAGCCTGTGAGAGACCCCCAAAGGGTAGACATGTAGGTCTAAGAGATGAAAAAATCAAAGACATGATCTCTTGACAGAATTATATAACCTTGTCACACTGCCTGTGAACTTCATTGAATCCTGGAGGTGACAGAAAGCTGGCAAGCTCAGGAGAAGCAGCTGCTGGTGATGGCACGGCTGAGACACAGGAATTGTTCAGTGGGATCAGTGGCTGAACCTTCAACCAGCCCTGAGCACCCCCAGGACCCCTGCCCAGCCCATCAGCCTGCTGGGGAGGCTTTGGGAAGGAGAGGGTGGAAAATGGAAAGCAGGACACAAACAGCAAAGGGAGGAGCAGGACAGAGGCACGAGGAGCCCTCCTGGTAAAAGCCGTGCAGGAAATTGCAGAGCCCGTTGCTGTGTGTGGCTCCATCACACCCAAGTTCTGCTTTGAGGTGCAGACCTGAATTAATGCTGGGAAATTCTGTTCTATGCATAGTCTGGGACTGCCAGACTATTCCTGCCTTCCAGGGAATTTCCATCAGGGCCAGGGGTCTAGTTTCTCCAGGCACCTTTGGCGGTCTCAGCTATAATGGGCACATTCACATGCACCTCAGTTTTTATACCCTTTCCTCAAATGTTCTTTAAAATATCGCATGTAACAAATAAAATGTCAGCACACAGTATATGCCACATTTTGCCAAAGAAAGCAGCAGCATTAAAAGGGTACAAGTGAGTTTTACTAAACATGTTCTACTCATCCTCAAAAATACTTTAACAATTGAATTATTTCACAAATGGAGCTATTTCAGTGCAGTTGCATCATGAAAAATTACTTTGTCGGAATGGCAGAATAGGTTTCTGCGTGCTTTAAGTCTCCTAGGATTTATCTAATTTTCTCAGTTCACTAATAAAAATATATTTTACAGCTTTTAAATGCAAAACTTGGAAAACTCAAATGATCTGCAAAAGGCCAGACTGGATTCCTTCTGTCTCATGCATCCTGTTATTACTAAAGATGCTCCCAGTTAAACTAAAGGAGTTTTTCTCCTAGCCTTCATTTTGATAGTGCAGTTTTAGTATAGTACAGAATTTAAATGCACCGAGACTGCATAAATTTCATTGTTGATACTGTAAGTAATGCCAAAAGAGAATTCAGTTCACTCCATCATAAGTGGGAATAAAACCACTTTTTCCACTAAAGTAATCGTACATGAATGTGAATATACACAAGGGGCCCAATCCAGAAGTCTCTCCCAATAACTTGGAATCTGGATTTAGTCCAAAGAGCAGATCCGTTGAGCAAAACCAGTACATTTTACATCCGTGCTTTTAAGGCTGGAAGTGCCCTATAAAGGCGAAAGTCTTTGATGCTGTTGTTTAATTTAGGGTTAGATTTATTTCACAGAGCTCTACTCTGAAGGGAAAATAGTCTCATATATACAAATTGTTTGGTTTCATATAACAAAAAATGATACAAATCTCAGCTACTTGAATTTAGTATTCCTGCAGTGGTGACAGTGTTAACCAAGCCCTGTCCTTTCCCAGCAGCCCTGGCTAACCCAGGAGATCCCAGATGGCCCAAGCTGAGCAAATGTGACCCCCATCAGGTGTCAGTGGCTGCCACCATCCCCAGGAGCAGCTAAAAACATGTAGATGTGGTGCTCAGGGACATGGTTTAGTGGTGGGTTGGCAGCTCCAGGTTAATGGTTTGACTCAATGATCTTGAGGGTCTTTTCCAACGTAAACATTACATGATTCTGTTACACCAATTAGATTATAAGACTTGTACTTGGAGTCAAAGCATTCAAAGCAGGAGAGATGGTTAATTTTTATGTTCACCAGCAGAAAGCCAGATCCTCTTTGTTGTGTTATTCTGATGCATGCATTAATACTTCTTTTGTTTTCATTTTCACGTATTTCCTTTCATTATATAGCAGTTGGACTATAAATGTAGCTGGTAGTGAGATACAGTTTCCAAGTACGTAGAATCAGAGGAAGACACGCTGGCTTTTGTCCTGGTGCAAATTGGGAGCACTTCCAGCAGCTCCATTGGGATTACAGTATTGTAAAAATGAGACAGAATTACGGTTTTAATCTTCCTTCCTACCATGTCTTCATATCCTTGTCTCCACATCCAAATGCTCTTTCATTTTTGAGTACTTCTAAGTCAACAAAGATGCATTGTCATGGTGATAACTGTGGGATAACACTGTCATGAAAATAACTGAATTAACTGCTTGGAGTACAGTTCCTTATTTCATTATGTGACTGGGATATTGAGCCATGTCATTTCTTTTCTCAGTGCACAACACGTAATAATTTACACAGCAGATTCTTTTGCTGTGAGATACATTGTTTTGTGGTGTGAATGAAGGGAAATAGTAAACCTAAGAATTTTATGCACAAAAATGAATAATCTATTCAGTTTGTTCACCTTCACCTCTAAGTGCCTCCATTTGCACTTGCATAAAATGTGATTTGCAAATCCAAATTTAGTATAGATTTAACACATGTTACTACAACTACTGCTACTACTGGTTTTTATAAATTTATATAGTTTATTATTTTTAATGATTTTTTCTGGACTTGATCTCAGTATGCAGACCTTTGGCCATGTCCCTTCACATCTCAGATATTCTTTACAGGGTTTCATTGCATCCCCCCAGTAAAAAAAAAAATACCTCTTTTGTATTTAGCTTTAGAAATACTCTGTTGAGAGAGATTTTATTTTTTTTTTTTAGAAATTTTTTCAAAGCTGATCTCACATACTCCACTAATTCCAGATGTTATTAGATGTGCTTGTCAGCAGACCTACGTGCTATCACATTTGTGACATCTCATTCTTTTTCTGGGCTCTTCTGTTTTCCCACCATCCCTCTCCATTCAGTTCTGTAGCTTAATGAGTTTCACAGAGATTATCTTGATTTTTATCTTAAAGGCCGAAAAAAAAAATTCATGTCATTCTGCTTGGAACTCACACCACCTTTATGATTTATTTTATGAAATTGCATATCCTGCAGTAGGAATGGGAGCACAGACAGTTGGCCCACAGGAACTCCCAGTCACCCACAGCTGGATAAACTCCTGCTGTTCACTTTTGTCTTGCCTGTGGGCATCTTTTAACAGTTTTCAGTTCAAGAGCACTTTTACCTCTTGTTTAATTTTAATTTGTCTAGCAACGTAGTAATACCTTCAGGGAGTGTTAGTTCTGCAGTGAGAGCACACACGAGTTCTGTATATACATATATGGATGTGAGGATTTTCCTGTCATGTTACCCTGTCTCTCTGTCAAATTCCTCCCTTCTTTGGCAACCATATGAAAAATGCAGCAGCCAGAGGTGCCACACTGGGTGCCCTCTTCTTTAGGCAAGATGTTGAGGCTGCCAAGAGCCCAGGCCAGGGAAAACGGGCAGTTCTCCCAGGAAAACCTTTGGCTGATCAGGAAGAGGCTGTGTGCCCATCATTCTTTCCCAAAAGTTTGACTACAATCCAAACAAATTCAATCCTTCTAATGCATTTCTGTGTTTTCCACCATAGACTCCAGGCACCATTAGGAACTTATCTCTCTTCACCATTTGCAGTGGTGGTGACACGTTTTCAAACCAGACGATTTTCTATGTCAGAAATATCGAGACTTCCCATAAGCTGAATTTAGTAATCCTCATGTACTTTTAGCTTCCTGACTCCTTTTACTGTCTGCATTTCAATAAGGAGTCCCTAGTATCTGCTCATCACTCCTAATTACTTTTATTTTAGCCTATGTTCCTGGTTTCTGGGCCAAGAAGTTTAAAGAGCTATGATGTACTCCGATGAAGCATTTAATCAGGGCTGAGTAATCCAACAAAAAGCTTTTCAGGGCAGGGTGGAATACGGGAGGAACCATATTGTCTGCCCAGTTATTGTGTTTCCTGTTCTCAGGCCTGAAAGAGTTCCTGCAGGGACCAGAGGACCTGCCCATTGCTTGATGGGAAGAGTTCCCGAGTAAGTAGAGGACGTGTAAAGAGGGAGTGGTGGCAAAAAACCAACATAAAATCAGTGAAGTGGGGAAGATAAAAAGTACACACACTTTTCATCTCCTAAAGCCTTTGCCATCAGAAGGCAAAACTCCCTAGAAATGTTTGTGGCTATGGGTGAGGGGCAGAGGAAAGTTAGCCATTAATTCCTAAGAGGTGTTATCAGATGCATCAGGGTTTGGTTGTAAATTTGACTACATTGCTGTGGTGCACAGAGAAATGAGTGAGGAAATATCTGATTAAAGTGTACATTGCTGCTGAGGCAACTGAATGTTGCCATAGCAATTGAGATGAAATGTGCAAAGAAGTGAGATAATTAAATCTAACCCCTTTAGTAGTTTTGATAGTCAATGCGCTGCCAATAGGAAAAGTTATCTACAGTGTTAAAGATAAAACATACTCCTCATGGAAGTACCCCTTGCTGGTATTTTGTTACTCTCTTCCTAAATGCATTGCTTCAGGTAGCTATTTTGAATGTCCTCTTTAATAATCAAATACAGTTGTGACCTTGGCCAAAAGCCTTGGACTTTTGCTGACTTACTGGATCGTGGGAACCATGTGCACAAACTCTCCAGAAAGTTTTATTCCCCTTTCCTCCGTGTGCACTAAAGTGAAGCCCAGGCTGTCACCTCAAAGCTTACAGTTCAATAATATCTAGAACGTGCTGCCCTCTTCAGGAGCCAGTGATTAGAAATGGGCAGTTTTGTTTGATGCTCCAGAAACCAGAGTGAGAATTCCAGAACAGGAATTACAGGGCTGCCTTTTTTTTTTTTTTTTTGACGTTTGTAATGTCAGTGCCAGAGGCACTGAAAATAATTGTGACCTGAACAGACAAATCTGATTTTTCAAAAAGGAAATCAAAAACTTGTTAGCATTTCTTTACACTTGAGATCTGGGTGGTCACCCCCCCACCCCCCCCGATTATTTATTTCAGTCAGTGAAAGCAAATGCTATAGGAGAAGCCTTGACTCACTTCTTCTAAACTAATAATTCCATATTCTATATACCAGCAAATAACCTGTTATTAAAAATTATTTGTGTCCAAATAGAGTTCATATATTAGCTGTCACACTAAACTTATTTAACTTTCAGCAGCTCTGCTCATGTGAAACTACGTAAGGACTTAAACCATGGTTTAGTAGAACATTAAAACATATACTTAACTTTAAGCACAAACATTGCTGCAATGCCTTCAGGAGGATACTCCTGTGAAAGGATTGAACAACTTGTGTATCAGGCTGGTGGCTTGAATACCTGACTGATAGCTGGGGACAGGCCCACAATTTTCAGTTCATATCTTACGAAATTGTAACCCACGGTGTAGAATCTTAATAATTAAGCAGGTAAGAACTAGAGGCAAAATCTTGGGGGTGAATATAATTCCCTTTGAAGTCAATGAGAGCTTTTGTTCATTTATGAAGTAGTGACATTTTATTGGTTTACAAATAGGTTTGGAAAATTAAAAAAAATCACAGCTTTGTGGCAGGGGGGACTCAAAAGCTGCGTGGAGGAAAGGCAACTATTACTTTGCTGAAATGAATGGATTTTTTTAGTA
This sequence comes from Manacus vitellinus, assembly GCF_001715985.3. Lineage (NCBI taxonomy): Eukaryota > Metazoa > Chordata > Aves > Passeriformes > Pipridae > Manacus > Manacus vitellinus. The sequence continues at coordinate 1,082,749 of NW_021940737.1, read as the reverse complement.
ACAGTCCCAAACAGGCAGTTGATTAATGATTACCTCACTCCAACAGTATGTTTGCAAACTCAGAGGGCTGAGGAGTGAGGATCTCTGGGAAGGGCACAGAAGGCAGTGCTTTGTGAGAACTTGGCTCCACTGGGACAGACCTTCAAGGGGTTCCTTTTGAGCTCACGTGAAATGTTGTTTCTTTGGCTGAGAGGGACCCTGTTTTCCTGGAATTTCCAAATGAAAGAAGAGAAGTATTCTGTGCTCCATCTGACATGAGGCACCATGAAGAAGGTGCAGCCCATGAAGGATGGAGCACAAGCAGCTTTGAGCCACGGCTGTGGATGCTGAGATTCAGAGCTGACACAGGCCAGTGAATCCTCACGTAAAATAGAGCAGCCCTCAGGGACTGTTCTAATTTACACGAGCTTTATCCAGGCTCCCTATTTCTTGTGCTGTGCTGCAACCTAGATTAAGTCTGAATTTCTGCAGCACTGCACACTCTGGAAACTCCCTTTTTGCCCAAGGTAAACTCCTTGAACGGAAATAACTCCCCTACTATACTAGGGAATTCTCTATCTGGACAATCCCTTACCTGTAAATATTTACATTTTATCCAGTGGTATATGTGGTCATGGGGAGAACCTGGAATTGATCTTTCATTTGAGTTTTTAGTTTTCCTCTTTAAAGGTAATAACCCTACTTAGGTATCCACATTTTTTTCTAAGTGGTATGTGGCTGCATCTCTTGGTTACAGTAACCTTTTCTAAACATGATTTTTAATTGAATTCCTGATTTCTCTCCCTTGCATGTTTGCTTAGAGATGTAGTTTTCTCAAAGAGTGAAAACATTTAAGAATAACAAGTGGGTTTTAAGTGTTCAAGTGAGTTTTTTTAATACTAATACAAATTTCCTCACGAGTTAAGAAGAAAGCCTTTGCCGTGTCACTGATAATTGTCTCTTCTGATCACAACCCTTTATGTTCAGGTTTTCTCCCACTCCAGAGCAGAGTGACAGCAAGCCCATGGTCTTATTTTCAAAAATACATTCAAATTGGATGCCAAGATCCTATGTCTGTATTTTGTGAACGCTGTGCAGATAAATTCCAGCTGGCATGCAGTTCTAAATACAGATATGAACAATAGCTGGTGCTTTTTTCTAATCCAGTACCTGCTAAGTACATGTAATATATATTCAGAACTGCATTAAACTATTGATCTATGATTTGAACATGTATTTTCATTTTTTGTTTTGATGCTGATGCATTGTTTGGCAGTTAGAATCCCTGCAGATAAGAATATAATAACTAATAACATTTTCTTTGCTTTCTAGGGTCTTTATGGCAGAATGATGAATTCCATCTTTTCCAGAATGGTAAGCAGAAAGCTTTTTCTGTTTCTGATAACAAAGAACAGAAGGTAAATTCTTGTAAGAAAGGATTGCCAAATTGCTTGAGAAACAACTGTACTGTACAATTTCATAATTATATGGCTTATACAACTGAAAATATTTGAATATTCAAATCCTGTAAGCTACCTAGAAAAGATTTGCAGAACATTATGCTAATTATTCAAAAGAAAATATGTGAGGATTTAATATCCTTGCTAGAAATGCTGCTGACCACAGAATGCTCAACTATTTATTTTTCTGAACAATTTATTATAACGTATGAATTCCCTTAAACAGAAATACATTGTTCTTACCAGTGAAGAATATAAATATCTCTCTTCTTTAGGCTGAGAAAGGGTGAGTTCCATAGCGTGTGTTACTATTTGAACTGTATAAAATTGATCTCTATTTATGTTTCACTTGGGCTTTGCTGTATGTGTGAATGTAAAAATATGTAGTTTCCAAACGCAGACATCACTTCTGCATGCTATCAGGTTGTTTTAAAAAAGTGGTTTCATCTTTCATTCTCTTTTTTATGGCTGAAAAAGGCAATATTTATTTTGCCCCTCGATCATAACATCTTTACAATCAAATAAAAAGAAAAATTCATCATACTCTATGTGTAAAGGTCATCCTAAAATAACACTTCTGAGCAAACTGTACTGAATCTGATGAGTACATTGCTAAAGGAGAAATGTTTTCCAACAGGTCTTGGGCATTCACTCTACAAAAAATATCCTTTCCCACTACATAAAAATGTAGTCTGAAATCAACATAAAACCATCACGAAGTGAAACTACTGTTAAAGTGAAAAGAAATACTACTTGAAAAATATCCCATCAGAGCATGTATTCTGACCCAAAATGTGCTTCTTAGTGTTACACTCGAAAGACCTTCCATCTAATCCCAAAAGGAACTCAAGACTCTTGGAAAAAAAAAAAAATTAATTAATAAACTTTAACTCATAAGAACTTAAAACAACAATAGATTTAAAATATGTGGGACTGACTTTTTGCTGTCTCTGGATAAAAGCGGTACCGAAATCGCCAGTGCCCAAGAAAACCAACAGCAAAACAGAGGGTTTGTGATGAACTCTAAGGATGATGACTTTATTTCTGATCAGCACGGAGGGTTAGTTGTCCTTTGAAACTTTTTTTTCCTAGGAGAGTCAAACCTGCAGGTGAGGCTGCGTTGACAGGCTGGGGTTTGACCTGGAGCTCAGCCCTCTGATAAGGCAGCGAGCTCTGCTCTGGCACAGCTGTAATGTGCTTTTACCTGCTGCTAAGAGGGAAAAGAATGGGGTTATTTCAGAGGTATCATGCTTGCAGATCCTTCAGGGGCACATCCATGATTAAAGAGAGGGAAAAGTCATGTTGAACTAAGGGGGGGTGGGGAGGGCAAGTAAGGGGGGGGAGAAAAGAACAGTCTGAACAGGCACGAGGACTACATTTAACCACAGTTAACCTCCCTCATCCACAAACAGAAAAATGTTGGAGAAGAACTCAAGAGTCATTTTTAATCAAAAAGATTAACTAGGTGACAGTTAAGTATGTTTGGGATTAAAGCATCAAAGGGCCTGTCTCCTTTGTGTCTATTCCCCTCTTAGCAGTAGGTACTTGGCACAAGGACTGTGTGTAGGGTGCAGCCACAGACACACTTGCACTGCATCCACCCCTCTCTGCAATGTTCATTAGGCAATAATATTGTCAGAGGTAAGTGTTTACCACCAGCTCTACTCTACTTAAAACCATTTTAGCCTGAGGCTGATCTTGTGAAGAAGGCTTGGGGGAAGGGAAGAAGAGAGACCCAACATTTCATTTTTCATGAAAACGAATGTATTCAGCCAGTATCCTGATCTGAGCTAATTTATAACTCTGAATTTGCATGTTAAGTGAAATCATAATTATTTTTATTTTGAGGCCAACTGTGTGATTTACACTATAAGAGAAGAAGATAGGGCAAAAGCTTGGACCATAAGGGATACTAAAACAGACAGTAATAGATTATTTTGGGTACAATTAATTTTTATATGTATAACCACATGCACCTCAATTTTCCCTGACTTGCTCAGGAATACAGGGTTACTCCGTTGATTAAGGACTTCCATTATGTAAATATTAATTCAAATATAAATATATTTTTCAAGTTGAGTGTCTTTTGTTTAAGGAATGGGAAACTGAGCTTCCTCATATTACTCCCTTTCAACATTGCAAGGCTTTTTCTAATCCTAAAAACAAGATAAATATGACAGAATAAAATAAATTGTTGAGTATAATTAACATCACTTTAAGAAAATACACTTTCCTTCTCATTTTTAACTCTACCTCTGCTTAATGAACAAAGATTAAATGCACATTACTATGAACAGTCACAACACCTAGATTTTAATCTGAAAGTGGGCTTTTTTCTAGATATGTTAATAAATTATCTGTTACCTTGAATTATTCCTAAATATGCACCATTTAGTGGTAGCATTCCATTAAATATATGAATATTTTGTCATGAATTTTTAATTCCACAAGTTTTAATATGTGGAAAATCACGTTAGATAAACTGAGAACATAAAAGACCCACTAACACCCACGGAAGAGCCTCAGCTGAAAACTGAAGAAGACAAAAAAATACTTCTCACTTTCCTCTCAATTAAAACCCTGTGCAATTGTTCTTTGAGATTATTGATCTCTTTTGGGATTCTGAACTTACACAGAACTTTTTGGTTCATTTCACAGGAATAATATTCATCTTAATTAGCAAAAACAATTGATGTGCTTTTCTCCTTTCTACAAGAGGGAGTTCAGTCGGTGTGCTGATTACGATTTTATCCTGATAAATGAAAAGTTCTCGTCTCTCTGAACAGCAGCTGAATATGTTGGCTGTCTTCAGCCTTGTAGCTTCTTTGTTAGACATCACCTTGTTGAGACAGAATGACTTACTTGGTAAGTGGTTGACCCGATTTTTTGTCTGGCACCCTAACATTGCCAGGCATTATGCCAAGACAGATTCTGTAGCTATTTATGACTACACTCAAGGTTCAGCTATGCAAATCACAACTATTAGCCAAAAAAACAGAGCAGATTTGTTTTTCAAATTTTTCCGTAGCTCACAAGGTCAAGGCATTTGTTTTCACAATTTTAAAATATAGTTTTATAAGTAATGATCAGAAATGTTTAAAGAGATTGTCACCTCTAACATTTTAGCGAGACTGATTTAGACAGAACATAAACATTTTTCCTCATGTGCTACAAAATAATTGTATGGAGCACAGGAAGAAGAGGCATGAGCTGAAGTGAAAAAATGTGTCTCATTTTATCTGTGACCAGCTTATCCACACCATGCAGAACGACACCAAAGCAAGGATGAGCTGAGCTGTGACTGAACACCTCTGGAGAGTGCAGCGTTCCTGTGAGCCTGCCCTGCTGCAGCTGGGGAAGGGCAGAGATGGGCAAGGGGCAAAGGCCTGCTCTGTGCAGCCTGGGCACCCCAGCTCTGCTGACACCTCCTCCTGGGGCTGGAGTCACACCTGGACCCTGCACCAGGCCCTAGGCAGAATGTGGGCACAGCTATTTCTGCCAGATAAATCCATCCCAGCATCTTTCTGGTGGATTACAGGCACAGGGTGCAGTGCCCCTGCAGATCTGTTCTTGCATCACACACAGACGTGGTGGTTCATCTGCTGGATTCAGCTTGGAGATTTCAGTGTCCTCCCCCTCATTCCCATTTGTCCCATTTGACATTCAAGCCACACCGAGACTGAAAAGTAGAACTTGTGCCACTTCCAAAGGAGTTTTAGTGCTGCAGAAGTTCTTTGGGACACGTTTGCCATTTGCCCTCTGTGCTGCCCAGTGTCAGTGCTGGTTTGAATCCTTTGGTACTCGCAGGCACAGGCTGTCCTGGTTGCTGCCATCCTGCAGATTAGCTGTTGTTTTGTCTCAGTTCTTCAAAGCAACAGTGAAAACATGTTTACAAAACTAGCAACGGGATGTGTTGTATAGTAAGGACTTGTGTCTACACAGAAAATTGAAATGTGATTTAAACACACATAAAAATGATTACTCATAAGCAGAATTTGAAAAGAGATTGTGTGCACAAGATGTTATGAGATGGAATTTAAAAAGACATATATCTGTACCAACATCCTAATTTCCTGACAAACCTAATGAAAGTGTTAATAAAACTTACACAGGTATCAACAAACTTATCTATCAAAAATACACAATTACAAAATAATAATTCCATTCATCCAACACCTAAAGATTCTTCAACAATATAATACAAACAGGCAACAGATAATAAATAATATAGAATATAGAAAGATGGGTACAATGATAATATAGACTATATATAGTAGTCAGTATAGTAAATTGAGACATTTCCTCGTAGAGAAAAGGGAAGCAGATTTAGAAACAAGCAGGGCAGAGTCTGTTTCCTAGCACAAGTTTGGGCATGCTTTGGATCAGGTCTAAATTTTGTGACAGAATCTGAGGTGGGAGCACATGTTCCTTCACCAGACAAGCATCCTTCACATAACACCAAGCATGAACAAAGGCTGCTTAATTTATTGATTGTAACATAAAATAATTAACAAGGCTGAACCTTTGGTTCAGAGTATTTCCTTGTCTAAAATAATGGATTAACACAAAACCCTAAACCAGTCATTTGTAGCAGTTTGCCTTAGCAGCCAACAGTTTATAACTGTAAAACAAAAAGCATTTTTTAAAGATTCTATTGACTAAGAAAAATCCGAGTGTGAGTAAATAGTGGCTGAGCATTTTCATTTCTGAGATACTTTTTATTCCTCACCTGAGTTTTGGGGGTTGCAGTAAAATGACGTGTTCCAGCAGAAGGGAAAGAATTATGGGAGAAATTATGTGAGTGAGTGGAGAATAAAGCCAATTAAGATAAACTAATTGGTCAAAGTCAGATTTCTCTGTTTCAGTAACCATCCACTCAAAGCAGGGCCATTGGCCTTAGGGGGGTTTCTTCCCTTACAAACTACAGGACTGAGAGTGTAGGGCTTCCCTGAATCATCTGGAACAGTATTTATATATATAAAACCAGTGTATATAACATACTCCTAACAAGGTGTGAAAGAGGCTTCCAACAAAGTAGGGAAAATATTTTAAAGTGGGACAAAAAAAAAAAAAGGTTGAATTGGGAATATGTAGATTTTCCATCAGATTCATAGGATTTGTACAAAGAAGTAGAATTTGAGCCTTATTAATACAATACAAAGCCTTGGCATTTATTCATGGTTAAACTTCTGTGCTTTAGCCAATCCTTTTTTAAAGAGTCCCTTCTCCACCGACAGGCACAGAGCACTGTGTCAAGGTAAACACCAGCAACTCTGTCCACAGTCAAATCTAAATAATACTTAAGAAACTAAATCCGAGACATTAGCAATAAAAATACTTAGCATGTATTTCTTTCCTGGGAGCCTGCATGGAAATTGAATTCCACTGAGCTGCACTTACCCAGAGCAGAATTCAATTAAAAAAAAAAAATCCGCTCGAGTTCCATGCTGTGAAAAGCCCTTGCAAATTTATTTCAGGGACTTTGGGTGTGGAGCCTGGACACAGTTTTATTTTATTTTTTTTAATGGAATCAGTCTTAATGTCTGAGGTTATTCTTTACTTGCCTCTGCTGAACAGTTTTCACATATAAGCCAACTGAGGACAACTGGTTATTAAAGAAGTCGGCAGGTGTCCTGTGCTCTGAAACATATTAAATAAGGAACTCAACGGGATCATGTTGACTGTGAGCTCCACAAAGAAATTAAATAATGAAGGCAGAGGCTCTTCAACCAAGACCAGTTCTGCATATGTAAAAAAATATCTTGTCACCAGGTGGAAAGTTCCACACATTTTTACTGGAATCTCTATTCTGGTACTTTCTGAAAACAGGCAGCCTGTAGATTTTAGACACTCAAACTTTGTGACCTGAGTCTTGTGCAATAGGGAGTGATGGGCATGGCAGGAACTGCAGAGTCCAAATCTGCCCCTCTCTGCACAGTCTCATTGCTCAACAGAAGAGCCATTGCACAATGGCCTTGTTATCACCCTACATTTTGTTGAATTGTCTCATCCATGCCAGTATTAATATGAAATACGCCAGTGAAATACAAAGAACAGAGTAGAAAAGGGTCCGTTATATTTTTATTTAATATTTTTCCAGTGTATGAAGCCTTCCAGCCACAAAAACACTTAAAACACAGTTCTCTTTTGATTTAAATGTATTTTGGGGTAAGGTAACTTTAAATCACAATAAGGTTCAGAACCCATATAAAGACAGTTTTTAACTTCCCACTTACTCTGAGTGGCTGAGTAATTGCACCAGACAAATGTTTTTAGGGTGGGCTTTAATATAAGGAATCACAAAATTTATTAGGTGTTAATTTATTCAAAATTAACAATAATTGTTCAAAGAAAATTGACAATTAAGAACTCTAACTAAGCCTCTTTTTGAAGAAAAATTAAACTTGATTTAATTCTCTTTGGAAAAATAAAAGTTGACTTCAATAGAAGTAGGTCTGGGCAACTCAGAGTCAATTGGAAAATAAATTATCCTAAGTGCATCCAGACTCACTGAGCATCTTTAAGAAACAGAGTGTTCCTAATGAACCAAAGTCTTCTGACAGCTTAATATGACTTTAAAATAACCAATATGAAAAAAATATTACAAAACCTTTGTTGACCAGGTGTTTTCCCTTTTTTATCAATACAATATATTCCTATAATGGCCATCCCATGCTCTGCCATTAAAATGTGAGTTTTCCTTTCAGGTGCTTTGCCTCAGACATATGGAATTCTCATCTGCAGTTTTTACCTCCAGCCTCCCAAGCTAATCACACAGGGCTTCCTGAACCACAGTTTGCTGCAAACACAATTCCACACTCTGGGCCTCAGTATGAATTTACCAGAAAAATTAAAAAACTCCTTCTCCAAAACTCACCACTAATTTCGATGCGAGATGACACGTTTCCCAATATTTGTGATTTCTAAGCTCATATTGTTGATAAGATTTAACAGGCATGAGTGTCTGTAGGACTGGAGATATGGTCTTGGTTCAGCACAGATTTTTGCTCACCTAGACCTGTGTGTTGGCAGAGAGGGGCCTTGGCTTATGTGAAGAGTGAAAAGTGAGCATGGAATTCTCATGTCCCAATGCCATCCATTCCTATAGTCCATATCCATACTCATTTTTTCAAGAAGGAAGCAAACAATTCTCAAATATTAATTCCTGCCTAGACACAACTTAAAGCTGTATTAGTTGTCAGCTTGATGCCTCATGTGTGGGTAAATGTGTGCTTAGGAGAAAAATGTCCCAGGAAGTTCAGATGAGACCACAAAAGGAGTCCAGTGATCTGCACTTCAGCCTCAGTGTGAGACAAAAAGTTTTCTCCTGCCGTTTTTTTTCATTCCAGTTGCCATTTTCAGATCCCCCAGGAAAATCCACAGTGATCCTCATCCTTCCTTGAAATGAGTGAAGTACAGATGGACACCTCTAAGTGCACTGGGAGAGTGAGTGACCAAATACACTGAGTGCATTCAACCACTTTTAAAACATCTCAGCCCTGTGTAGCATTTTGATCCCGTGCTTCAGTAAATGTATGATTAAATTTTTATTAAAAGGTAATGCTCCTGTTTTAATGACAGTTAATTATATGTAATTAAAATGAAAGGATTAATAACATTAAACATTTCATCAGAGGTGAAGATAAATATAAATACATACATTGTAGTAGGATTAAATATGAATATATAACATTGAGCCTATATTATCTTCAATGCATTATGTAAAATAGCAAATGAATAATACAATACATGAAATAATATTATATTCCAGGTACTACATAAAATAAAATTCCGGTCCATTACTTCTAAGTTGATAAAATCTGTTTGATTTTTGGGGTGCAATATGCAAAGAATAGTTGAGGTAGCCTTAAAAATTATTATAAGTAGTCCCTATTATAACAGATGTGTACACTTCATTGCTATGTCACCTTTCCCTGTGAAAAGTGAATTACAGTGTTAAATGACCTACATTTTTGACCACAGACAGTCACAGATTAGAATTGGGAAACACCTCATTTCTAACTAACCTTGGATCCACACATCTTTATAGGCCTTATAGTCAGGTTTTCAGACTTTTTGAAGCAGGCCTTAAATATTCACACACAGGGTATTCTCACCTGCCACTTGCTCATATCTGGCATATCTAATTTCATTTTGCCTCTTTTTAAAAAAATTCATTGTTCAGTGTCACAACAACGTGGTCTCTGCCCTTGGGTACACCATGTTTTAAACGAGAACGTTCACTCCAGTTGTGATTTCTGCCACAAAACCCAGTGAATCTCTATCTCCAGATGTAAAATGTTAGGAATCCACTGAAACTCTGTCCTGTAAAATTTTGTGCATCAACATAGTAAAATAAGCTGAGAAATGTGTTAGCTTTTTAAATAAATCTTTAAATTGTATAGTTTTACATCACAGAGATGTTTTGGACTCTGCAAACTCTAGGGAACTAGTATTTTTGTAACAAGATCTTAAAGCCCTCAGAAGAATTTTAAGGATTTTTATGAACCTCTCTCTGCATTTTTTAGCTAGATTTTGGCCTCGTTTCAGTGTAACTCCAGTACAACTCAATCAGTTTATTTTATAATTAAAAACAAGGAAATAGTAACAAAAATACATAATATATGGTACTCGTGTTTATAATAGAAACATCCATAAAGAAAGAAACATGTTCTAACTCTTCTCATTACCCCAAAGAGAATTGCATCTTTAATCACACAAAGCACAACGGCTTTCTAATTTTGTTTAAAGTGTTTCAGTACTTACAAAAACCAGATCAGGTTATTGTAAATCTAGAGCAAATTAGAATCATTGGCCTCTGCTCAGCTGTATTCAAGAATACTATGTAAATCATAAATTTAATGGCACACAGAGACACACATCTGTTTCTATTTTGTACAAGTTAATAATCTAAGTTTAGAGTATTTAAACATTACTTTCATTAACTGGAAAATTGTGAAAAATAGAGACTGCTGTAAGTCATGTGTTGCAGCATTAAGCTAAGGGAAATATAAAAACTGCAAGTCTACCCAGTAAAGGCTAATTTTGTGAGAGATATGTGCCATTGTCTGCTTAATGACCTTGCAGATCCTCTGTTTACTGGGAAAACTCACACAAACAGAGCTGCAGTGCTCAGGAGAATCTGCACCTGCACACGGGAGATTTCAGCTTATATTTTTAGTAGCAAATGCCTGTCACTACAAGGAATAGATGGTGCCTTAATTCCCTAAACTTATACAGATAATGACCTGATGACTTTTCCTATGGGTAGCATTCTATAATCCAAGTAAATAATCTGCAGATCAATATACGTATTGCAACTGATTTTAAAGATATTTTTGTCACTAGAACTGATAAAAATGCTGTGCTGCATAAATCAATTCCCAGTGTGTACTTATTTTTATAAAACTTACCTTGTGGTCTAGTGTATACTCTGTCTTATAAATTGCTTCATAACATGGTTGTTATGGAAAAGTTTATTAAGATATTAATACACCATCTCACACTGTATCACAAATGAGGCATCATGCCCAGTTTATGTAAATTGTGATTCGTTGAAGAAACAAAGCAGTGTTTTCAATATTTTTGTTGTAAAGACAATAGCTTTTACCTACAAAAATTATGTCCAAAATGTAATTTCTTACAGAATTTTTTCTCTCCAAATAATCTACTTCTTAAAAGACACCCAATCTTTGGGAAGTCAGACGTCACTTATGTGCTCGTGCTAAAATTTAGCACGAGCACATTTTGCTTATGCAAAAATTACCTGTGGTAGCAGATACTTTGCATTGAAGCTTAGGGTGCATAAAGCTGAATGGGATTTATGTAAATAACTGTATGAATATGTATCTCACCTTTCACCAGTGCTAATTTCAATGAGCTGTATTTGAGAGGGAATTATATTAATATATACAACCGATAGGGAATTTGCACATTAATTTCACTGTCAACAAAAATTCTAAAGAAAGCAAATTAAACTGACACAGCCAGATAGAGAGGCAACAGGAAGAGAAAAAGGCAAAACTGGGTACCTATATGGTGCAATGCAAATTTGTGGTTTATTCTTCAGTAACATCCAGTGCTTGCATATGCAGGAAATTCTCCCATTCCTGTGTAAATGCATACCAAGCTATCACTTTGCTTTCTCAGTGTGTCATAAAAGTTTGTGCCTTGTCTTAATGGTATATTAAATGTAGTACTATGATTTACCAGATATAATGCAAAAAGATCATATTTTGATGCTGATTATTCAACAAAGAGCAGCCAGTGCTCGCAGTGAAGTGGAGAACAGCATCTTAATTAATTATTGAATACATTTTAGTATTTATAATTAGCAGTAGTACTGAGCAGTCAATCCATGTTCCTCAAAACAGGAGCACAGTACTAATATCATTCTTTGACTGCAGTGTTTTTAGAAGGGCGTAACCATACCTTCAATCAGATTCAAACACTGTTTGTCAAAAACATTGAGGTCTGTCAAAAGTAAATGATCATTTAATTAAAGAAAAAAAAGGTGGAATATCTTTGATCCCTATACTTTAGTGATATTAATTCCCCGTGCTGCAGGTGTTTGTAATATATAACAAATCATTACTGAAACAGAGGCTTTTACAGGCAGTTTTGGTGCAGGAAAATGACTGTTCTTTCCAGCTGCCAGGGTTACACCTGGAATACAAGCATGACAAAATGTGGACTAGATGTAAGCCTGGAAACAAATGTGGGTCGCTCTCCACGCTCTGCTCGTGTCGGCTGAGCTGGATTGCAAAGCTGTGCTGCTGGACAGAGTTGATGGGGAGCTGGGAGAGACTGGGTTTGCTGCTGTGTCCGGGCTCCCTGACCAGTGATCCACCATCCATCCCTGGTATCTGCTCCAGAGGGAGCCAATCACGGAACCTCCACCATTCCAATGGCAATCAGTACTGAGAAGAAAAAACACATCCTTATAAAAAATATAAGGCACCAAGTCCTTGTGTTAAAGCACACAACAAAATCAAAGCAAGGATAACCAATCAGCCGAGGTTCTGAGCACTTCCAGGATGGCAAGAGAAACTGGGAGGCAGAACCAGAGGAACTGTAGGGAAAGGACGACTCATACATTGTCTTGATTAAAGCTACCAATTGAACATTCGAATTTAAAAAAGAAACACTCGTTCTGACAGAATAACACCTAAGTGGCACATTGGGAAAACAGCAGAAGTGAACTGAAATATGCAAGTTTGGAAGTAAATATGGCTCTCAGGCCCCATCTTTTGATAAGGGAAATTCGAAAGTTGCAATCATGAGGTGAGGAAGTCCCAGCAGGAGGTTCTTTTCTGTTCCTGATTGATTGTGAGCACCCTGTTCTTTCCTGCTCATAACCTATTACCATATCTCTCAACTTGATTATTATGACTATGGACCAGATTTTCACGTAGGCAGTGTATAGAATTTCTGCAACTTGACTCCTAAAGAGAAACATGGAAAGAATTTAAGCCGTTAAGTTTAAAAACTCCTCTGCTTCGAAGCTGCCTACCTGGAGAAGATGTCTCTATTCCATAGGCACTTCCATGTTTTTATATCAAATTTTCCTCCAGCTGTAATGCTCATCATGCCAAATATTACTTCAGTCAAGATAAACCAGACTGAGGAGCTCTGCACCTAAGTTATTGCTAAGGCTCTGTAAAACAAAGCTGAGCAGTTAGAGGTGACAGTCAGACTCTTAAGAGCACCTGACACTCCTCAAAACTGAGGCTGCCACTGAACCCACAGGCAATCATCCCTCTCCTTCAGAGGTGTGGCTTCATCTTACAACCAGCAGTTAGAGACTTGTCCAAAGTGTATGAAACAGGCTCAGTTCTCTCCTCTGCCTGAAGTGTTTCAAATGCATATTTCTCCCCAGCTAAACAGTTCTCTAACCCACAGCCTGACTGGACATGGAAATATTCTCCACTTCTGTTAAAGTCATGCACCAGGCAGAAAATGATTCAGGATTCACTGGGCTAGAAAGTGAGAGCACCAGAGGGAACGTGGCTCTGTAGCTTCATGATTTGGACAATCAGCTGGATTGGGGAGACCTGAGTTCTGGTCAGTGGTCCAAGGTTTGGATGTGTTTTATCCCATAACTTCTCCAGAAAGTAAATGTAATCTTACCCCCAGTGTAGGCATCTAAATCCTTGTGGTTTTGTAGAGCTGTGCAGACCTCCTCAAATCTTGGCCTATGCCTTCAAAAATACGGATTTTAATAGTGCTTAGGATGATTACATTAGGGGCTTGGGAAGAAGAGAAAGGGCTTTGTGGATTCATACTTGCAAATACAATGGTTTGCCTTTGAGTTCTTCTTTCTTCATCTGTTTTGTATCACCTTTCATTTTGGGAACAGAGGAATGGTCAGAAACCTAGGTAAAATGATACTTAAAAGCACCCTGTAATAAATATAACTTCTAGATTGGAATCTAGATGCAACTGGAATTTCATAAAGCAATCATAAGTGTTATAGGGGCTTAGCACAGGCATCCATTCCTTCTCTCATTCCATTTCAAACATTCCCATTCTGTTATAACAAGCAGGAGGGTTGGAAGAGGTAAGGAGAGGTGGTGAGAATAAACAGTGACCCCCACACGTGCCAGTCTGAGATATGGGTACTCCTCTGGCTGCAAATTACAGAGACTGAGCAAAGTCATGGCAAATTGTATAATATGGTTGTGTAAGGGGAAGGAGGAGAAGGAGCTCCCTACCTGCCAGGCAAAATTACATTTATTTTAAATAGAAAAATCTATTTAATTTCTTAGTATTCTCTTGGGCTTCTCCCCTTAAAAAACCAACCAAACAAAAAAACCCAAACATTTTTTTGCTGCCCAAATGCAGAAGTCATGCCTGTGCAGATACAGCAGTTGGAGAAAAGGGAACCTAAAAATGTGGAACACTGTTTGGAGAATTGGGATCTCTTTACATATCTCTTTCCCCAAAAGCTCAGCACTGCAGTTCCTTTGCTGGGATGATCGTTTAAGCTCCTGTTTTCGTAGGAAAGCAGGGAATTGTGCTGGTCTCTTTTTAACCCTGTTCTGCTCCGTGGCTCCCAACAGCTCAGGCCTGGAAACTCTCTGGCTTTTGTAAAGCCCACAGGGTTTAACTGGAAACTTTTCTCCACCAACAGACACCCCAAATACCTGAAATCCAAAGTAGGGAATGTACTCCTTCAGTAACATGGAGCTCCACCACTCCCCCAAATTTACTTCAGAGAGTGAACAGGCAACTGCAAAGTCTTAGCACGAGCATAAAAAACTGTATCTCAGTTCATTGGTAAAAATCATATTGATCTCTAATAATTTATTAATGTGATACAAAAATTCTGTTTCAGGATACCTGGTTAATATGGCACAGACATGCTTTTGTTTCACAGCTGCGTTTTCTCTGAACAACGTTTTTCCTAATATTACTTAATTAAACAAAATTAAATTAATTTCTAAGAAACAAGAAACAACAGCTTTGTTGGATAAAATGATCTTCATTTTCTTGAAGCCGTTTAAATTAAAAACATGCGTTTCTACAGTTGGAAAAAAACCATTCATGGTTAAAATGTTTGAAGCCCATCAATCTCTTTAACCACACAGCTAATGTGTTCCTTCTGTTTTCTTTGAATGAAATCACCATGAGTGGTTAGATGTTGATTTAACATAAAGCAAGTGGAAATGGGTGTTTCCTTAGTCATGTATAGAATTTATTTTTAAAAACAATTAGCAAGTGTTATGAGTAAGTCAATGATTTTGTCATTTCTTGAATAATGATATAGATTATGAGTCATTAAAATTGATTACTGAAGTAAACTATGCAAAATGCAAATTCATATTACATTTATTTGTTAGGAACAGCTGCAGAATTCTCTTTCTTTATGGATGGGTTTCATTTTTTTCCCCAAGTGACACTAAAATCAATTACTTAGTTTAAAAGACCGGTAATTGTCAAGATATATTTCCAAACTTTTAAGGCAATACATTGGATATTTCCTATTATGGGCTGCATCATTCACAGTTTATTTATATAAATTTGCCTGCAAAAATTAATTGGGGGTTTTCCTAAATAAAACAAGCAAAATTTTCCCCTCTTCTGTTTTATGTTGAAATGGCAAGATCATGTAATGGTTTGTTACATTTCCATGTACCATGGAAAAAAACTCAAGCCTTTACATTATACCAATTAAACTCTGTCCTTACATTAGTACATCAATTTTAGCTGACGTTACCTCACTACATATATTTACTACCTCCTCCATCACTCTTTGCTAACATTACATCTAATTATAAGTTCATTGATACGTTATTCACAGGAGTACAGACAGACAAGAGGAAATGTCAGTCACTACTATTTAAAGTTCAGTCATAAAACTCCAGTAATAAAAAAACAGGCTGCATAAAATCTGTGTAAATCATTTCTCATGGGGCAACCAACACTTAGGGCAATACAAAATATTATTTATCAAGATATTGAAGCATTTTAAATTAACCTTTTTAAGAATAGGCAGATGTAAGATGCAGTTCTTTCACAAAAAAAAAAAAAAGTTAGTGGAGTCTACAAGATCATATTACAGACATCATAATTTGGCTAATTTATGCCACAAGTTAAATCATCTTTCTCAGATATGTCTCCAAGTACACAGCTGACAGTTAAAGTTAAATCTTTCCAGTAGTTACTGTCCTACACATAGTCCCTAGAAATGCTAATTGATATGCAATTGTTGTGATTATTTTAAAAATTACTAAGAATTTGCTTTTAGTTTTTAGAAGACATGAGCCAGCAGATTCATCAGAGCAACTGGAGAGCACACACACAGAATATACAGCTTAACATGACACATTACAAATATAACATTAGTAAAAAAGGGGGGTAAAATATCATCCAATTACTTTGATAAGACTATAAAATTTCTTGGAGTGTTTTCAAGCTAGGTGTTTTGCACTGTTGGAGCAAAGCAAGGTTTTAAGGAAAATCTACTTGTCTGTACTTATTTGTGGAGTCTCTATGGAGTAAGATTCATATTTTATGGGGCTATGGCAAAAATCAAATAGTAGGCAGTCATAATGATGGAAAGAAACTTGATTTGTTATAATTCATTCTTACATATTAATATTCAAATCTGGCAATGATTGTGGCTGAGGAAAAACTAAAGGATCAGATTCAAGTATGCCATGGGTACATGTGTGTACAATTTTTCTGTTTTAAAGAAACAGATGCTGATTCATGTGAAGTAAAATTAATAATTTGAATAATAGTATTTTACTTGCCAAAACAATATACACCTCTGCCAGGTATTCTTATATCTTAATGCAGTTTTAATGAGGATTAATGGAAACACGTGTTTTTGAAACAAATGCTAAAAGATCCCTGCATTTTTACCGATTGTTTAAAACTCAGTTTTACAGCTTAGAGTTGTAAAACTTGGAGTTGTAAAACTCCATCTCTGCATGCAGACAGAAATATGATTCCAGAAGTTTTTGATGAAAAGAGGGAAAATGAACTTCAGTCCTGCAGTTGAATCCACATAGACGAATTCACGTTGACTTCTACAAATATTAACACAAGGCCTAGTTCTGCAGCTCTCTGCAATTTTTCCTGGGTAAAAAAAAAAACAACTTTAGAGAACCCAACAGACTTTTTTTGCTGCAAACAGAAGAATTCCTCTCTTGTGTCCTCTCAAAGGAAAACGGTCTACTCCAGCTAATTCTTGTATTATCGACAGTTTTCTGGCTAAATCCTGTTCTCATCAACTGAGCACGAGTCTGTCAGCTCAGGGCTATCACCGCTTATCTGCAATTACACTTATTAAAAAAAAAAAGGAAAAAAAGAAAAGGTAGGATTTGCTAATGATACATTTTAAAACTCTGGTAAAATCATGGCAAATCAATATTTATGTCTGTATATTTCCGTGACCCTCTTTTCAAGCATGTTTCCGTAACAGATGCAACCAACCCTTTCAATGAAAACCGGTTTCTAATGAAATACATTAAAACGCCTGTATAATTTAATTCCATTAGAAATGCATAAGAGGTTAGCTAGGGTTTATACAGGTATTTATAAGGATATTCAGCAAGAAAGGGCTGTTGGCTATACTAGGAATACACAAAGGACTTCATAGAGAACCTGCTCTTTTGCTCTGTTTTGCTCTCCCGGGAACCCAAACTCTTCACTATACATAGTGGGCACGAACTGTTCCATAGACAGATGATCTCCTGTCCTCCCATGCTGAGTTGGGTTTTGGGGGAGTTCACAGATTTAATACAGCCAAAATCAGCCTCAGGAAGGTGCACTGAACTCCTCCCTTGGTCCTAAAAGCCTGGGATTGTTCTTCCACTCCCCAGTCCCCTGGACAGATACCCTGAACTGAGGAAGGTCTGTGTGGTTATGGGATGCCCGTATTCCAGTGACTATTAGATGTTCATCCCCAGGATTATTGCTAGCAGTGTCGAAAGTTTAATGTGGTTTTGAAGAACCCTGGACCAGCTCTGTGGTTTTCTGTACTTCATATTGCAAGGTCTTCGAGATCCAGTTTCCTTCTCACATGTCATGTTTCTCTTAAGACACGCTACAATTTCTAAAGAAGAGCACTAATTGCACAGGTATGCAGAGCCGTCGAAATGGTTAAATCAAAAAATAAATCATTACCATTGACAAAGGTAATGATCCTGATTCCCTGGCGTGGTGTGGGTGTTTTAAGCTGAATTGTCAATGTGCTTTGGACCTAAAACAGTTGATCAAGCCCCAAGTGCTCATGCCTTCCATGCCTAGGACACGAGATTCCATGGGTAGATGCAGCTGAGAGGATTTCATTTCAGTGCTGCAGCTGGCAGAGGGAGGGGGTGGCTAAAAACCCCAATCAAGGGGGAGGGGGCAGTAATCAGGGCAGGTCTGCGCCGCTCTGACCGCGCTGTCCCCCCGGCGCTGGCTCCGCGCACGGCGGCCCTTGCTGATGCCCAGCTGCTTCTCCCTGACCTTGAGAGCCGGGAACTGCCCGTGTTGCACATCCTGAAAGGTCAGAGCGGATCCTCAGTGCTTTGCATCAGCACAGAGAAAAAAACCCAAGCCCTACCGGCAATGCCGGACCAGGTTTCCAAGAGCAGATTTTTTTGGAGAACGCAACAGCGCTGCTAGACTGCGTTTTGTATCCGAGCACAGCAGTGAGTCAACCGGGTATCCTTTAAATCGCTTCCAAGCGCTGTTTCCCCTGCCCCGACATGCCTTCCCTAGCGCACGGCT
>NW_021940737.1:1053658-1062414 GCF_001715985.3 Manacus vitellinus | reverse complement strand
CCGGGCGGTAAATAATTACCTGTTGCGGGTTTATTTGTGTAACTCTGCCGAACGCCCGTCCCCCCGTCCCCCCCCAGCCCGTGCGAGGTGGGGGGTGGCTGTGGGAAGAGGAATAAATTACCCTTTGTCGGCGGTGGGGTGAGAGCAACTTTTTTTTATTTTTTTATTTTCTATTTATTTTCACATGTAGAAATCTGGGGCCATCTGGAGACAGAAAACAGTGTGTCATGAGGCACCGTGGCTGTGTCTGGCTCTAAAAATAACATCTTGTTGTTAGTCTGCGCCGGCCCTGCTGGGATTTGAGCGCGGTTTGTCAGAAAGTAAAGAGCTCTGCTGGTGCTCAGGTGTGTTTTCTTTGCCCAGAAATGCCCCTGTGCGCGACGGAAGGCGTCCTGCGGAACAAATGTTCTGCTGTTTGGCTTCCTCAGACGCCTTGGCTCCCTCCTTTTGTTGCTTGCCACGAAAAGAGGTGCCATTTCGCATCATTCTGCAGAAATTGTTTGAATTAATGCAAGTGTGAATTCTTACCGTTTGAAGGAGGGTATTAGCATATCAAAGGTTTCTTAGCTCCGGCTCAATTGAGAAAACTTCAGCTTGTCTTCCATTTGCTTCCAAGAAGAGGCCCAAAGGGCAGTGGGAATTGTAAAGGGGTAAAATGGGGAGGTGGATTTGGGTTATGTTTCTGAACTTTTGCTGTTTTGCAATTATGCGAGTTAAAAACAAGGTCCCTCCGCTGCAGAGCTCTCGCGAACGCTCGGACAATTACACTCCATTGATTAATGGTTTGTTCCGAGGGGAAAAAAGTGACCTTTTATGACAGGCACTGTGGCGTGGTCTCTGATGTCTCCGGGAGGGGGATTTAGAAAGCCCTTTCTGCCGCTCCTGCTCTGGGTATGGCCTACACGTTACTGCGTGCAGGGCTGAATGGGGAGCACCTTCTAATTACTTCAGAAAACAAATGAAATCTTGCAATAAAAGACCTCTCGATTCCAGGCCTTTGAAACAAATATGCTTCCCACCTTAATGGGTGGGTAGGCTGGAATAATAGGTATTTTTATGGAGAGTTTTAAAAGAAGTTTTGATCACCACCGGCCATATGCTTCCATTTCCTTTTCATTCCAGAAAAAGTGAAAATGAGTAATTCTCGTAATCTCAT
Source organism: Manacus vitellinus (assembly GCF_001715985.3). Taxonomy (NCBI): domain Eukaryota; kingdom Metazoa; phylum Chordata; class Aves; order Passeriformes; family Pipridae; genus Manacus; species Manacus vitellinus. The sequence continues at coordinate 1,061,258 of NW_021940737.1, read as the reverse complement.
TTAATCAGTGATACTGTGTTTACTAAGATAACCTAATTTGCGGTTAGCATTACCCTATAATAAATAATCTGGAACCAGCTATGGCAGGAGTGCTGTTCTGGTGGCTGTGTAGAACAGTTATCGCATTGCAAGTTGTTTTTCGTGACTACATATTTGCAGTTTTTTATTCTTTTGTTACTATATCTTTGAGTCTGGGAGGGGATGTGGCCCGGCCTACCATTTTATTGTCTTTGCAAATCAATATTCATAATCCAACAACCCAAAAGCCAAGCAAAATCCAGTTATCCATCAGTAAGTTGGGACCTTTTCCAGGGGCCAGATGTTTCTTTGGAACTATATTCTGGTTTATATCTCTGGCAAGAAAGAACTTCCTATGCTTTCCTTGCCTATTGCTTCTTTCCAAATGTTTTACTTGAATGATACACATAGTAAAAACATACAATTTTGTTTTTAAAACAATTGCGTTTTTAAACATACACTTGTGTTTTTAAAAAGTTTAAGTGCTTGATGTGTAGCATTTGGGCTGTTGTTCAGCGTTTGTTTGTTTGATAATTTATTTTTCTTCTGGCTCACCATTCGAGGGTTGTTTCTTTTTAAGCCATGAAAGTGATGTGCCTTTAGAGTAGGGTATCTTCACTCGTGCGTCAGTGTCCTTTCATTTCATGAAGGAACTGAGTATATATGGTATATCTTGGTGAAAAACACTGCGCTTAATAAAATGATTTATATGGAGTTCTGTCATTCTTAGATGGAGACGATCACTTGGGCGTTTTGTAAATAGATGTCTTTAGTGGTCCTAAAATGACATAATTACTTTCAGGTGATTTCCAGCCGTTTATTTACCTAATGTCTTCAGCTGTCTGATGTAGTACCTTTTGGTGGTGTAAAAGGAACATATTGATGTAAGTGCCATTATCACACTTAAGTTGCTGTTAACTAGTCTGCTTTGAATGCAGAGTGCTATAAAGAAAGCGCATTATCCTTTCATCTATTAGGGATAATCTAAAAATTGTCTTGAAAACGTTGCATTTGGGTTTATATGACGCCAACCCCAAATTCGACAAATCTCCGAAGATTAAAAAAAAAAGTAGCGGAAAGACGATTTTCAACATTCAGATGACAAAATTGGACCACTTAGAGAAAAATTAACGTGCTGCAGCAGCACTTCAGCTGCCATTTTCAATCACTGTGGGTTACTATGTGTTGGCAACAGTAAAAAAGCGTAGACGTTCAGAAAGCTCAGGGAGCTGGTAGTTGGGGGATCAGGATGTTGAATCATGTGGGGTAGAACAAACCAATTACTTCAGGTTTTGACTTGAGAATTTCCAGTAAACATTTTTTTTTTTCCTGGCTTTTGGCTCCCCTGCTCATTAATAGACCAACATCAAAGCAGGCAACTAAACTTCCAAATGTTATAAAAACTAATGTAAAGATACAGATCTCACATGTAGTCTTGCAAGTCTTAATTTAAAACAAGCAGTTGGAGTTTTTATTGCTGCAATTTTCACAATCAGCAGAGACATTAACACCAGGCTTCTGGGTGTTTCCCTTCTTAAAATGAGCAAGAGGAGAGCTTTAAAAAAACCAAAGTTTGCTTAGTTAGTTCTTATTTGATCACTTCAGAAGCTTTCTCAATGTTTTATTTATCTCTTATTGCTTTTAATGCATAAAGTCAGGGAAGGGGGTTACTCAGGAATTCTAGTCTCTAGTAAGGAAGTACCTTATTAAAATTTAAATAAGCAAGTCTTAGGCGTTTGTAGTCTTTGTGGTTAATAGTATGTAATAACACGATTGGTTTTCTGAAAATGTGATATGTAGGCATGACACTTTGATTAAGAGATTTTTTTAAAATGAGAATAGTTATAATGAAGAAAAAATGCTACAGTTTTGAATGACAGCTTTTTAGAAAGGTCCACAATTTTCACTTAAGGATTTTGGAGAGAGAAGTCTCTAGTTAGGCAAAGTATTTCTGAAAGTTGTGTTTGAAATACATTTCTAGATAGCGTGTCATAAATTCACATAAATCATCATAACCGTGCAGTAGAAAGAATTGTTTGGTGTTTAGAGAGCACAGAAACACAATCATAAGTTTTTACTGAAATTTGGACTAAAAGTTTTTGTATTTCCAAGCCCTTGCTCATCCCGTGTCCACCTATGATGTTGACATACATGTAAGAAAATAATGGTGACTTATAGTATGGCCCTTGCAGAGGATTGCACCGTTCATAGTAATAGTAATACTACTACTACTGCTGATGAATAACCTACCAGTAACTGGTTGGAGATATTTTATATAAAAAAATGCTCTGTCTCCTCTGCATGTCCACTGAGCAGTATCTGTGGATGACTGATTATGCAGGAACTGGAAGTAACAATTAGTGATTTTTTTTTTTTTTTTTTTTAACCTGGTCAACTGCAAGTAAAGAAGTTAAACTACATCTGGTGTATAATGGAACTCATATTCATGCCTAGGTAGACAAGCAGTCAGTTATAAAGCAATATCCTTCAGAGCACAGGCCAGGAAAATTTACAGTCAGTCATGTTACTTGGAGGTGTCATATTAAACACACCCTTTTCAAAGCATTTTTTTTTAGAATTGATGCTTGTGATGTACAAAAGAGATTTGAAATTGCAAGAATTTCACCTTTTTAAGTATTTATGTGCAGCTTTTGAACTTAAAGGCTGTCTGTTATTTTTTTTTAAAACCCTCAGTTTGAAACGAGTAAAAGATTTAAACCATCACGGGTGTAACTGGATGTCAAGAAAACTGGAAGAACAACAAGCTGTTTTAAGGCCATTCTCAATACTCTTAACAATCGTGTTTAATATTTAAATAGTTTGCAAAGATAGCTGCATTTTGTTTCCAACACTTTTTCAAATGAAAGTAGCAGGTGGCTCTGGAATACTGGTAACTTGCAATTTAATGTGAATATATACCTGGTGTAGAGAATACTTCTAGCCTTTATTTAACAAGTGTGATTCTTTTTAACATTCTTCATTTGGAAGGTGAAAGACGACAGGCTTAAAGCCCTCTTCAGGAGCTAATTTTCTTGGAGTTCATGTGTTTTTTCAGCCTGTGATGTACGAGGTGTGTCCCTCCAGCAGACACTGGGAAGATTGTGTTGCTTAATATCAGCAATTTGATTATGGAAATACTCTGACTTAGTGAGTGCCACGGTCCTGCAGCGTTCTCGGGGTGCAAACTGAGAGTTAACCAGGAATTGAGTCCGTAGGAAGAAGAAAGTCTTCAAACTGAGAATCCAGGTTATGGATTGTTACATGAAATGGAGGATTTTGTGGGTTTTAGAAGAACATGTAACACGCATATGTCACGAATTCTTTCTTTTTGGTTATCAGAAGGTGCTGTAATGATTCAACCAGCTCTAGCTTGCCATTATCCGAATTATTTAGAAAGGCATAACAGTAGAAAGCATTGCAGCCTGACTGAAGCAGGCACAGTGCTCAACACCTGCAGGTGGAGTGCAGTCTCTGGCAAAATGCTGTTGATTGTTACCCTGGCACAAAGCAAGCTTAGATGCAGTTTCCTTGATTACAACAAAAATGCGTTTTTATGAGCAAAGTGCTTCATGTTCGGGGAATGTTTTGTGTGTTGTCTGCTAAGTAAAATCCCATCACACTTGTATACATTTGTTCAATTATCAGAGCAGCTAAGAGGAGGGGAAAAAAAATCAATTTACCCTGAAAAGCACCAGAAATAAGATTACTTTGGCTAGTAGGAACTTGCCAGCACTGTCTGAATTGCTTAATATTATCAAATGTTGCCATGTTTCATGTTCAGTAAGAAGGATATTGACTATTCTACATGTCTAGGTCTGCTGTTTGGCTTTTTCTTTATAAGGTATAAGCATGTCTTATTTTGATTCTTTCAATAGCAGTTACAGATAAATCAGAGGATCTAACAATAACTTTATAAAATAGATGGAATACCACCATTCACTGGAGAAATAGTATTTACTTGAGATAAGTGATAACGACTAGTTTTTTCTCTTGTTGTTCATGTAACAGACAAATGTAAATACCTTAGCAGACATTTCAGAGTGAAAGGCGAGAGATAAAATGTAATTACTTTTCAGGGTGGCTCTGACGATTCCCATGTTCTTGTCTGTAATACAAAAAAAGATATCTTTGCTCATCACCTCGGAATAGGAAGGCCATTGTTACTTGTGAATATCAAAATATTTTCTGGTTTTTAGTGTTGACCTCAGTATTCATCTTTAAGTCTTCTGTGTAAGCTGGAATCCTTATAGCCATAAATTCCAGTCGCTGTTATCCAACCAAGCATTTAATAGAGCACCTAATGGACTCTGCTCCTGGATTTTTCTTGAATGCATAACATCTTGCTTCATTCAGTCACCAAAACTAACTTTGCTACAAGGACAGGCAGCACGACAAGTTAGAATCAATGGACCATTTGTAGGTCACAAAGTCAGTTTACTGGAATTTCAGAGGAAACTGGTTGAAAAGAGAGGACAAATGTCACTTTGAATAGAGATGTTTAAATCAGACTTCTGCCTTAGGGTAAAATTTAGGTCTGTTGTAGCCTAGATGTAATGTCTCCCTCTACAGAGCACAGCATTAATCATGGCTTGACAAGTGATCATGGGCTGAGAAAAATAGGGCCTGTCTTGGTTGTGTGGTTATTTTTTTTTCTAATCTTAATCTCTTAGGAGCACATTATAAACACTAACATTTACACAGAAAGATTTAAGTATCAATGTCTGTGTTTCAGTAGGGAGTGTAGCTATCTTCAGAGAAAATCTAGTTAGAGCTGGTAAGAAGCTACTTGTGTTTCTTTTGGAGACTCAGTATTAGGAATATTTTCCTTTTAACGTAATGCAGTTTTTTGTCATAGGAGATTTATCTTATGCCATTTCCTCGTACAAATACAGTAGAGTCTGGGTCTGCCTGTTTTGTCCCCTGGTGTACTAACTCACTCTGAAATTACTGTCTTTTTGCTTTAACAGTCTCTTACAATGTGTTTATCACCCAAGAAAGGCATTTCCTTTTTCAAAACCGGCAATATCGGGGAAAATGGGGAATGGATTTTCAAATGTAACACAGATTGGCTTGACACTGATCAATGTATATGAATGTTTTTATACTATGCTAATGATGTGTTACTTGGCCACAATGAGCTACAAAAGCTGGAATGAAATAACAGGAATGAGGAGTGCTATTTGAGATCCCAAGTTCTGATGCCGTACGAATAAAAATGTGTTTAATATGTTGATGCTTAAATTAGAGATGTCTCGATGCATAGATCTGCGTGGGAGTGTTCATACCTTTTATGGCAGGGAGGGGAATTTTCTGATACCTTGGGCTGCTTTGCTGCTTCCTGTGCTGGGGACGGTGTGGGAGCAGCGAGCTCTGGGTGTGCACAGGGTGAGAGGTGCAGCTCCTTCGTGCACCGTGAGATTTGTGGCTGCAGCTGCCGAAAAAACAGGTGATAGCAGCAAAGGAGCAGCAGAACAACTTGCCGCCGGATAATTATGCTTTAAAAATTGGGCCGCTCCTGTTTATTCGGATGCCTCTGGATGTGATAAACCCCCCAGTATCTCGTTCAGGCTTGGCTGCTGCTTTTTCCTTTGTGCCCTCTGTTGGCATTTTCCGATCAGCCGACACCTCGCACCGATTACTGCTCTGAATGCAGGTGACAGAATAATAATGCCGATTACTGCTAAAGTTGTTTCTGCCAGCTGGGGAGGGGATGACCGACCTTGTTCCCGGCTGTCATCCCTGCTTTGCTGCTGCTGGGCTCCGGTGCACTTGGAGCCTTCCTGCGAGAGCAGTGGAGAGCCATCACATACCAGGAGGAGACTTTAGTTCACTTTTCTACATATTCTCTCCCAGTATCATATTTTTAATTTTTTACAGCGCAACAGTCTGCGCCGGGGTGAAGAGTGCTCACAAACAATTCCCTTGCAGTAGGCAGCGTTGCTTCTAAATAAAGTGCCATTTTAAGAAAATATTTCTGAGAACAAGTTCTGCTGTCGACTCCGCATTTCTCTGGCAAATTCCTGATGCCTGTGTTGATGGTAGGCAGAATTCTTTTCCCTCTGATCCAGGCATCCTTTCATTAGACTATTGAACTGTTTTGTAGACTTTTTCTACGTGAAGTGACCGATTTGGAAACAACCTGGCTTTCCCAGAATGAATACAGATTGCATTTTCATTTTGAACAGAATGTCTGTTCTGCAGAAGACCCATTCATAACTATTTTGTTGGTAAATTTGTCACTTAAACGTCGAAGGGCAGTTTCTCTAGCAGTTTTTATTTACTTCAGCCTAGTAGGTATTTCTTAAATGCAGACTGTCTGTCGGGGAGGCCGATTCTTGTGTAAATCAGTATAAAGTGCTTGAAGGAGAGAAGGTGCCTCAGCAGTGGGGTGTTTGTGTCTCAGCTGCTGTGCCAGGAAAATGGGCTGAGGCTGGGAGTTGTTTTGGAGAGGGAGGGGAGGTGCTGGCTGACATAATTTGAAAGTGAGAAGAAATCCTTTTGCCCTTCAGGCAGTTATCTTACCCATGCTTGATTAGAGCATCATATCTCCAAAATGTAATTTTTTTCCCTGCTTTCTTTACTTCCTTATTCTTTTCCTCATTTGAGGACGTGTGTAATAGTATCTGGTAGTAACCGGTTGTAGATCCAACTGTTAAAGATGTTCCAGCAGCGAAGAGCTCTGCATGCAGCAGACTCATCATCTTGAAGTGAACACCCAAAATTTGTCCTACATTTATCCCGTGTAATGGCTGTAGCCATGCTGGATATCATGAGTGTGCTTTCTGTTTTTATTTTTTTTTTTAAAGCTGGCTCTGAAACCTTGAAAGGTTGTATTTTCGAATTTATTTTTCCCGTGAAAATTCAAGTGACACAGTGCACGTGTGACTTTCTGCCCTGTGCGTGTGCATTTATTTTGTGGGTGTTCTTCATGGGTCTGAGAGCACTCCTGGCTGAAAGGGAGATCTGGCTCTGCAAGAGAAGCAAAACTGCAGGGGCACGGTCCTTCTTTCCATGTAAGAAGAGAAATTAATGCTGCCTGATGGCTTCCCAGTTTTTTCTCTGTGCTAAAGGTTAGATAGGATGGAGGCTTAATTATGATGTACTTAATATTTATGGCTTCCCTCACTGAAGCTCTTTCCCATTTGCGTTGAAGGGATTTTTGTCTATAAAGCTCATGCTGTTACAGTGAACAAACTTCAGACATTCTAAGGGTGATGTCTTTTGGAAGAAAAACATTTGCCTCCAGTTGGATGAAAACTATATTGTTACTTCATGATTTGATATGAGTTGGTAGGGACATTTTTTTTTTATTTTATTTTCAAGGTAACTTACCATTCAGTTTAATTGCATTTTAAACTTGGGCGGAGTGCCTGTGTGTTTGTATCCAAAAGTGGCATTGGGTTTTATCTCCCAGCAGTGAATAAAATGAGAGATGCTACTGTTTTATTTGGTTTCGGGTTAGGGAGGTGCATCAGATAGGATGAATTTGTTTTCTTTGGGGTAGTCATTAATTTCTCTTCATTTCTGGATAAGCAGAGCAATTTTTTTTTTCCTTGTGATTTCTTTCTTTTCCTCTTTTTTT